>NC_056588.1:8174507-8257007 GCF_018340385.1 Cyprinus carpio | reverse complement strand
CTGTATATGATTCTTCGGAGATTTAAATCTCTTAATATTTCAAAATAAAACCTGAATAAAAAAACTAAAGAATAAAAGTTGTTTGATGTTTATGTACACTATGTAGTACTAGGCTATATGTTATTTTTAAGAATATAGAAGTTTTACTTACTATGAAGCGTGTTTAAGCAGAGTGATTTTCTGTATTAAGCACAAATGTGTGCTCGTTTCCAAACGTCCTATAACCTCAAGTTCATTTCGAGTCTGATTTAGAGTCGAAGTGGGTGAGAGCAAGGCTGCTCCAGGGGTTGCACCCCAAGAAAAGATGGGAAACTTGGATGAAAGACATGCCAGCGCATGCAACTTGTAAAACTGTTTGGAATAGTTGTCAGTTTCTTGTCGTTCTCTTAGAAGCTGGAGAGACTGACAGCACGGTAGATTTCTTCTCTTCATAAAACCCATGTTAAACCCGTGTAATGTCCTATGTTTAATCCATTCCTAGATTTACAGTGAGCGCGTAAAGGGATCTTCTTGCGCGTTACACAACTTTTGGAGGCGCTCCATCAAGAAGAAGAAATCATCACTGGAACAACACGCACGTGGATTCTTTGCTTTCTTTTTTTAATCGTTGGAGATGTTCGGGCACGATATCTGCCTCGTGTCCGCGTTGCTGGCGGCTGCCGGTGCTGTCTTACCGGCTCTGCTGTTGCTTGTGGTTTCGCGGCTGCTGTGGGAGATCAGGTGGAGCATCACCCGGGATCGGACGTGTAAACTCCCACTGCCGCAGGGCTCCATGGGCTGGCCGCTGGTCGGAGAAACTTTTCATTGGCTTATCCAGGTAAGACTTGTCGCATAAATAAAATTATATCTATTTCTCTCAATTCTTTTTGCTCTTATTTTTTATTTTTCGATCATGGATTTCATAGGCTTTGTTCCTTCTATTAACCTATAAAAGTAACACTTAGTAGGATTCTAATAGGCCTAGTTATATAAAACATTGTAATTTTATATTATTAGAATGTATTAGAAGTAAAAAAAAAAAAAAAAATAGTTATGAATTAGTTAGGCTATAGCCTATATTTAACAATGTAATATGTATGCCTAAGGGAAAAAAACTGTTAAAATCAGTTCTCGAATTATTTCGGCGGGGTCTTTGGCTAAATAAGTCTGTAATTTTATTTACTCGTTCGTTTTGCGAAAAGTGTTTTTGGCTCCCCCAGAGCATTTAACAAAATGTAAACAATGCATTTTAAACAATAGGGCTATACTAACGTTTTTCTTTTATATATAATGTTTAGATCTATAATAATGAGTAGCCTATATAAAATTACAAACTTCTCAATGACCCCGTTGAAATAAATCGAGAACTGATTTTTAACCCTTTTTTTTAGGCCTATTACATTGTTAAGTATATATACTACCCAATTCATAACTAATTTTTTTATTCATTTTTTTTATTTAATTTTATTTTTATTTTTTATTGACGACCACAGACTGCAAAGAAGCACATGTCAATATGGTTACCACTGCACGCAAAGCCGATTTTCATTACGAGTATAAATATTTAGCGCACTCTGACGCACTTTTGTGGTAAGTTCTTTTAAAATACTGTGAAGCGTAGCTATGAAAACAACACATGAAGCCCCCTGGCTGAATTTATGTTAGTAACCTATTAAAAGCCATTTCATTTATGAGGATAGAGTCGACTTCCACTGCAAACCACCACATTTAACGTTATTTAGATTTCATATGAGTTATTTTTTATTCCTGTTATCATTTATGTAGATTAGAGTGCTCTGTGTTGCATTTTATGTTATTTTGCTAATATTTTTGCATTACCTTTAGTGTTAAGCAATGTTTAATGCTTTCTCAATGAAGTATGATGCATATGAGCTAGTTCCTCCGCTGGCCTAATGTACAAATCCACAAGGGGAATTATTCTCTGCACGTGTGAACTTGATGAGGGTGTAATTCTTCACTGTGTTTAAAACAGACGTTTTCACCTTGATTTCACGCACAGTGGCAGAACTGATCAATCCATTGCAGAAGAAACAAATAATAAAATAAATAAATAAATAAAATTGCTAGATGTAGGCCTGGAAAGTTAATAAAATAGTATGGAATTTTCTATATATTTTTTTGCAGTTATTGTCAACTCTATAAATAATTTTAAAAATACTTATAGTTACAAATGATTGGAAAAGGTTTTGAAATGAATTGGTAGTGGGGACCTGGGGTATTGCAAAAAAGATTTTACATGAAACTCTGTTGTGATGTAACAGGGCTCCAGCTTTCACATCTCCAGACGAGAGAAACACGGAAATGTTTTTAAAACTCACCTTTTGGGTAAACCCCTCATCCGAGTGACCGGTGCAGAAAACATCCGTAAGATTCTGCTGGGTGAACACACGCTGGTGTGCACGCAGTGGCCCCAGAGCACACGCATCATCCTGGGGCCCAACACTCTGGTAAACTCAGTTGGTGACCTGCACAAGAGAAAAAGAAAAGTAAGTTTATCTGAAATGCATGCACCCTGAAAGACTTGTTGTTTGAATGTCTCAATAAAAAAAGCATCTGATCGAATATATTATCCCCAATAATTGCTTATTTCTCCTATAAATAACCCTGTAAAGATGAACGCTTTACTGTTTTCTTTAGGCTCACAAAAATGAATATTTCATTTCCAGCCATTAATGTTGTAATGAATAGTTCAGCATTTGATCAATACCATTTTGTTTTCTATTCGCTTCCTAGATCCTTGCAAAAGTGTTTAGCCGTGGAGCGCTGGAGGCCTATCTGTCACATCTTCAAGATGTCGTCAAGTCTGAAATTGCCAAGTGGTGCACCGAGACCGTGTCTGTGGATGTTTACACCGCAGCCAAGTCACTCACTTTCCGCATCGCAGTGCGAGTCCTGCTCGGCCTGCGCCTGGAGGAGCAGCAAATCACTTCTCTCTCCAAAACCTTTGAACAGCTCATGAACAATCTCTTTTCTCTTCCTATTGACACCCCCATAAGTGGCCTGCGCAAGGTGAGAATAAGTCCAGTTCTGATCTTTCTTCCACAGGCTAATAGTCACATTGTCTCACATCTTGAGCAAACAAAATTAAGTAAATTTCCAAGTCACTAGATGAATGTCTAAATCTTGGATACTTTCGAGAACTTTAATTCATGAACATAATCTATTGTTTTGTTGTAGGGAATCAGGGCGCGTGAGATTCTGCACTCTGCCATGGAGAAGATCATAGAGGAGAAACTGAAAAAGCAGCAAACCAGTGATTATTGTGACGCTTTTGACTATATGCTGAGCAGTGCGAAGGAAGATGACTACGAGCTTACAATGCAAGAACTCAAGGTAAACCTTAGAAGGCCAAATCCAAATTTATTATGTGCTATCTTTGTACTATTACCTAGCTTTAATTTTTTATTTTATTTTGCAGAATTATATTTTGCGTCCATCACTGATGATGATCCCATGACAATGTTTTGATCCAATTACATTATTTTATTTATTTATTTATTTATTTATTTATTTATTTATGCCTACATCCACAGACACATACACATATATATGTGTAAAACCACCAGCCAAAAGTTTGCAGTAATTAAGATTTTTTTTTTAATGTTTTTGAAAGAACGCTCTTCCATGGTGGCATTTATTTGATAAAATATGCAGCAAAACAGTAATACTGAAATTATTATTATATATATATATATATATATAAATAAATTAATACCTTTATTCAAAAATGCACTAAACTGATCAAAAGTGACAGTAAAGACATTTATAATGTGACAAAAGATTTATATTACAAATAAATGCTGTTCTTTTGAACTTTCTATTCATCAGAGAATTCTGAAAAATGTATTAAGTTTTTCAAAAAAATATAAAGCAGCAAAAAACTTTTCAGCTTTGATAATAATAATAACCATTATTATATATAAGTTTATATTACTGTTTTTACTGTATTTTTGAGCAAATAAATGTGGCCTTGGTGAGCATTTGATAAAATTTAAAAAAATTCAAAAATATTACAAATTTGTGATTATTCCAAACTTTTGTGCTTTAGTGAGTATATGTATATATGCGAAATAAATATCTATTCTAATTGTTAATTGTTTGAATTTCATTTTTGTCATTCGATTTCATTTGAATTCATGTTTGCTAATTAAATAAATCAAAATGCATTTGGAAACCGCAGTAGAGTTGATCTTCGCTGCTCACTCTACTACTGCCAGTGCATCAACATCCCTCATCCTGCAGCTGCTGCGTCATCCAGATGTGAGTGAGCGCGCTAGAGCAGAGCTGGAAAGCGAGGGGTTGATCGGCGACGTGCACGGATACTGCCGCTCTCGTTGCCATGGGAACATCATCAGTGAGGAAAGCAATGCTGCTGAGAAGAGTACCAGTGAGTGGAGATCAGTGATGAATAAAACAACATGTTTTGAAGCAGGGGACAAGGAAGAGGGGCATCGCTCTTGGACACACGTCCCTTACCTGAGTTTAGAGAAACTGAATCAACTTTCTTACCTGGACTGTGTGGTCAGAGAGGTGCTTCGGTTCCTCCCACCGGTGTCTGGGGGATACAGGACAGTTCTGCAAACATTTGAATTAAACGTAAGTGGTTTTATTTTGTTTTGGTTTTTGTATTTGTATTTTTCAGTGATGCATTATAAAATTGATATAGTGTTAAAAATAATAATAATCAGATGTTGCTGATGAAAAAGCAAGGATTCAGTATTTTCTAAACATTTTTATTCACTAAAATGGTCTAAAATAATTAAGTGATCTTGTCAGTAACATTTTATTTTAGAAACGTTACTATATAAATATATATTCTGCATTATAAAATTATAAAATTACAATAATAACAAAATACAAATCTAACACTAAAATTAAATAAAAAATATATATACAAAAACACTTATAAAAAAATAATATTCATTATATATATACAAAAATCCTGATATAATTTGAATAAAAATACAAATAATAATAATAGTAGTAACAATAATAAGATGCTACTGATGAAAAAACATGGAGACATTTTTTAAAAAATGTTTTTTACACACTGAACACAAAAATTGTGTAAAAAAAAAACAGTTTAAGATGACATAAATTTTATTTTTATAATTACTTTTTTATATTTTGAGGTCTCAGAAAGGTCTAGAAGGCAGTGTGCTCTAATGTAATAATTCCTATATTGTGCATCTGCAGGGTTATCAGATCCCGAAGGGCTGGAGCATCATGTACAGCATCCGTGACACGCATGAGACAGCAGAAGCATATCAGAACCCTGAGCTCTTCGACCCGGACAGGTTCTGCACGGATCGAAACGAGAGCAAAACCGACCGCTTCAGTTACGTCCCTTTCGGAGGCGGTGTGAGGAGGTGCATTGGCCGAGAGCTAGCTTTGATTGTGCTGAAAACTCTTGCAGTGGAGTTGCTTGCCACAGTGGATTGCACTTTGGCGACAGAAACATATCCAAGGATGCAGACGGTGCCAATCGTGCATCCTGTCAATGGATTGCACGTGTTTTTTAACTACAGAACCCACGGAGTTGAGAGAAACCGGAGGGAGTCCACACATATATAGACAAAAAAAAAAAAAAAAAAAACTTCATTTAGACACTGTACAACATAGAACGCCAACACAAAGACATCAACTTGCTTTTGAGAATCATGTACAATCATGCAGTTTCATTTCTGATGTTTATGTAAAGCAGAACATCTGGAAATGGATGAAATTATTAACTTGACCCATTCATTAGATAATGCAAAGTCTTGAAATCTTGTTTTTAGTGAATTTGTGAAAAGGGTAAATATCCACTAGAATGCATGAAAAAGTTACTTAAGCCGGTGTAAAAGCCTGTTAGGTTTGAATAAGCAAGCCATTTGGATGTGCATGAGGGGCGTCTAAAAAATAGAAGAGAAATGCATTTAAATTCATTTATTCTTTCATCTCAGCCTTGTATGTGATACATGAACAAAACCTGTTTTTGTTTTATGAAATGAAGTAGCAACACAAATAAGCTCTATTTATATTTTTTCTGAATGGTCTTTTAATGAAAATAGCTCACTAAATAAAAAATAATATCACGCCACTTTCAAATTTCTAGGCCGCTGTACTATTAAAATGACCAGTTATCTATAAGTGCTGTCCTTGCGGCTCTGTACTCTAGTACTTACAGAAGTTTCATATTGCTTTAAACCATGTAGATAGGTGACTAATGCATAGTTATTTGTGTTTATCATGAATGTAAGCTGTGAAAAATGATCCTTGCGCTGTGAACTGGGGGATCAGTTTAAATACAGGGAAGGAGAAAACAAGCAGCACTTTTTCTCCAAATTAGGAGTATATGTTTATACATGTTGTGTCAGTACTTGTAATACTTGTAATTACCGTGCTAATGCTTGTCTTGTGGAGTAGCGCTCATGTTAATTTTATATCTTTTATGGTATCTATTCTGAAATGTGCATTTGGAGCTCTGGTATAGTGTTTAAAGATGTCTCTGTTCAATAAAGAGATTTGATGTTTTTATTTGCACATTGTTGAGCATGAACATTGTGTTTGGGATCAGTGAGTTACATATATGTGTGTGTGTGAGTGAGAGAGAGAGAGAACATTTATGGGTGTGTGTGTGTTAATTAATGTGTGTGTGTGTGTGTGTGTTTGTGTCAGTAAGATATAAAGAGAGAGAGAGAGAACATATAACATAACTTACACTCCCGTTCAAAAGGTTGGGGTCAGGAAGATTTTACTTTTAATATTATTATTTTTAGGATGCATTCAATAGATCAAATGTGACAGTAAAGACCTTTATCATGTTATAAATTAATGTTTAAAAATTTCTATTCATCAAATACTGAAAAATAATGTATCATGGTTTCCAGAAAAATATCAGGGAGTTTTCGACACTGAACTAATAAAAAGAAATGTTTATTGATCAGTAAATCAGTATATTAGAATGATTTCTGAAGGGTCATGTGACACTAATGACTGCTGAAAATCACAGGATTGAATTATATTTAAAAATAAATTACAATAGAAAACTGTTTTTTATTGTAGTAATATTTAACAATATTACTGTTTTTAATGGAGACTTGATTAGAATAAGAGGTTTCTATATTTCATACATTGGGGTTTATAAAACATATCTTGCTACTGTATGTTACTGCAATTTTTACTGAGTAAAGGTCTCATTTTGTCTCAACAAGCATTGAGATGTTTATCATGAAACTCTAGAATGTGAAGGAAAAGACCGTAGTGTTTAGATAAAACAGGGCTATGCCTGAATCGACCAGCAGACATGCAGCCTGTCTTATCAATACAAACTGTTTGAAAGATTTTCAGTTCACTGAGAAAAAAAGGAAGCAGCTTTCACACATGTATGGACATAAAACTGACAAAAGAATCTGTCATGGACTGACACACACACACACACACACACACACACCCTTAAGACTAGCAGCCGAAGGGCACACAGACATACCAGATGAAGAGCATACAGTGTGCTTCAGTGGCAAGGGTGCAAGCTATATTCGAGAGGATGAGAGTGGTTAGAGAGGTAGGATAAAGAAAGGTTATAGTTAAGAAGAAATAGATGGAAAAAGATGCAGGAAGTGTCATGAAACCCTAAGGAATCATGTGACTTGTGACTCTATTGTGAACTTGACCTTGATCATATAAAAATAAAAGGGGGAAAAGGGCAATATATACAAATATATGTACAAAGACAAATAAATTAGCAAAACAAAAACTAAATTTGTTTCTGCTCTGCTGAAGAAGTCAATGTTATCAGTCGTCTTTCTTTCCCTTTCAGCTTGTTTGGCCTAACAAATAAATTTCCTTTGAAATCCATGCTGTGTCATCCTATTTCCCTCTTTATTGTTCCATCGTGCCCTTGGGGCAGGATCATAGTTCAGCTGAACTTCTGAACCGGATTACTTTTTGTGTATGTGTGTATGCATAATGTCACACCTTCAATCATCTGACTGACAGCGGGATAAACAGCATGATTTGTAAGTGCCAAATGACTTAAACACACTACAAAGGTTACTATCAGCCATCCTAACTTACCTACTCTAAATATGGGCTGGTGAAGAGATAAATGTCAAAATCTGACTGTTATATTCTGAATGGTCTTTGTGCTAAATAAACCCATTCAAGCATGAACGTCATCAGCTAGAGGTAACGTGAATTGTTTGTAAGGGATCGGTCATGGTGGAAGCAGTGTGTGATGTGTCATGACCTCTGTTGGCAGAATCAGTGTGTGCTGGAATGCAGAAGCAGCAGCTGGTGTCTACACTGTAATTACCCCACAGCACAAATGCTTCCTGACCCACACACACATACTCACACCACCCCTCTGTAGTCAGAGTTCACAAAACAAGGGCAAAGGTAAGTGAACACACATTTCTACACATTAGCTGCACATCCTTAATCATTCAGTGTAGGCCTATGTATTATTTTATAAATAAACCAACTAGACAGACAGACAGACGGATTATACATTTAGAAATAATAAACGATAGATAGATGGATGGATGGATGGATGGATGGATGGATTACCGAAGACATGCGTCCCGTGAACTTCACCTCAGAAGGCGCCTTGGATCGAGCCAGAGAGAGTCAAGTGTGCGGAAAAGCGGTGCCTGCCATTGCGCGGGAGTTAGTCTAGGAAGAAGAAGACGCACGAGATGCAGGACTGTCCGATGAAAATGCAGTGACTCTGGACTCATTCTCTAACGTCCCATTAGAGTGGAACGGTGTCTGGTGACACATTCAGCCTTCGTAAGAATGAGGATATCACTTCGACATATGACTTCTACAGCTTACTGCAACTTCAAATAACCGGCCATCACATTAATTCCTGTTGTTCTTTGGAACATAATCATCTTCACCTCAGGTGCACATGTCATTGCCTACTGTACTTTCCTTAAGGGGAATATTCATTCATGAGAAAAATATGAGGGAAAATATCCAGCCGACTGTGACGGGACTTGCTGTTAACCTGAGTTGACTGAATCTGAGTTATACAGAAATTCTCCCCACAGCCTTTGGGTGAATCACAGTGAATCACAAATGGCAGTGCTGCATTCTTAAAGTCATTCATCGGACACAGATACAGAAGTTGGGTGGGTTTTCAGGCTTCAATAACAGTGATTGACATGCTTTAATAAAGAAGAATCAGCGCAACAATAATGCTACACCCACTGTCAGCACATCTGCATAAGCTTTTGATGCAGCAAAAATGTGTATGAATGAATAGGTTCAGCTCGACTGAGTGTCTACAAATATTCAGGGAGGACTTGGTGGAGTTTCATGGGTAAATGCACTTTTTAGAGCTAAAATCGAATGGGATTATATATACAGTACAGTGGATTCTCAATTCACAAATCTGTCATCGGTCTTGATGGTTACTAGTGATACTGTCACATAATTATAAAAAATCTTTTCAAATGTCATTCAGAATAGCTTGGCTAACTGCATTCGTTTACTTTGGGTTACATGTTTTTGCATCTGCATGTTTTACTAAATAATATTTCCATAATTTCCATTCAACTATTCAACATCTGAATCATCACTTCTCTGGAAAAAAAAATAAAAAAAAAAAGTTGCATGAAAGCAAAAGCCACATCTTGGATCATAAAAAAAGCACATAACAGGAGGTCCCAACCTTTTTTGTCCATTACATCCCAATGGTCTTAATATAGACGTGTCCAGTCCTCCTGGAGGGGCACTTTCTTGTGGAGCTTTGAGCCAACTTTTTCCAGCACACCTGTCTGGAAGGTTCTAGCGACCTTGGATGCCTTGATTAGCAGGTTCAGATGTTAATTAGGGTTACAGATAGCCTAAATCAGGCAGGAAGGCGGTCCTCCAGGATCAAGGTTGGAAATCTCCTAATCTTTTAATTATTTAATTAATTTACTTGAAGTACATCCTGAGATTTTTGGTGTTGTTGTAACTTTTCAATTTAATTTATATTTACATAATTTATATATTAACTTTATGTATATTGTAAATGTAAATATGTAAAAAAGCATAATAATAAAAGGCAATATTTGCCATTCATCCACGACCATCACCTCATGTTGCAGCATGATAATGCACGGCCCCATGTTGCAAGGATCTGTACACAATTCCTGGAAGCTAAAAACATCCCAGTTCTTGCATGGGCAGCACACTCACCGGACACGTCACCCATTGAGCATGTTTGGGATGCTCTGGATTGGCGTATACGACAGCATGTTCCAGTTCCTGCCAATATCCAGCAACTTCACACAGCCATTGAAGAGGAGTGGACCAACATTCCACAGGCCACAATCAACAACCTGATCAACTCTATGCAAAGGAGATGTGTTGAACTGCCTGAGGCAAATGGTGGTCACACCAGATACTGACTGGTTTTCGAACACCCCCCAAAAACAAAAGTGTTGCGTTTATAATTTTGTTCATTGTAGATATACAGACAGACATACAGACAGACAGACAGATAGAAAAGTATTTTAAAATGTACACATTTTAAAAAATATTTTTAGTTTTTTTTGTCATTTATATATTTATTTATGTTTAAAAGGGGTCATGTAATGCGATTTCAAGTCTTCCTTTTCCTTTTTGGAGTGATATACAAGCTATTCGTGAATAGACAAGATCCCTTAAGTTGCAAAGACTAAAGTCTCAAACCTAAAGAGATATTCTTTAGGTTAAAGTTAAGACTCGTCCACGCCCTCCGAAAACGCCTCATTTAAACGCGCCCCCGCATGTCTAGTCATGATGTGGGAAGATTTGCATAATGCCACCCAAATGTTCACGCAAAAAAAGAAGGCGTAACTTTATTGTTGCTGCCACCACCGCCGCCATGTTGTGAAGACGCTGTGTGTTTCGTTTTCAAAAACGAAAATGCTGTGTTTGGTCTTCCAAAAGAGGAAACGATTAGAAATCAGTGGTTAAGTTGTATTTACAACACTGTTCCAGAACATTTCAACCCCAAAATATTCAACTGCATGCTGCGCATTTTGTGGACGATTGTTTCCTGATCCTGGTAGAGTAGACTACAATGCCGGCTGTTCTGACTCACAGTCTGTAAGTTTTGACAATTCAAACGAG
The DNA here is from genome assembly GCF_018340385.1 of Cyprinus carpio. NCBI lineage: Eukaryota > Metazoa > Chordata > Actinopteri > Cypriniformes > Cyprinidae > Cyprinus > Cyprinus carpio. The sequence continues at coordinate 8,245,919 of NC_056588.1, read as the reverse complement.
AGTTTTGACGTAAATCAATTCTTGATTTTATGGCATTTCACAAAACGTCCCAACTTTTATGGAATTGGGGTTTTAAAAATTCGAGATGCAACGCAACATACAAAAACACATTATATGTCATTATAATCCATAATTATGTCCCCACTTAATGCAACAAATGCCTCATTTATAATGAGTTTTATAGGTTTTGTGTGGTCGCACCCACACAAACAACACAGCAAATCAAAACGCACAACATTTCCGTCACACACTTGAAGCATTCGGCCAATCACAACGCACTGAATAGCTGGCCAATCAGAGCACACCTCACTTTTCAGAAAGATGAGCTTTGTAAAAATTGACGAGTTTCAGAAAGGCGGGGCATAGAGGAGAAACAATAATGTACAGTATGTGGAAAATAATGTGTTTTTTGGACCTTGTTTTTTGGTTTAAGGTTAAAAAAACACATTATTTTCCACATACTGTACATTATTGTTTCTCCTCCATGCCCCGCCTTCTGAAACAATTTTCACAAGGCTCATCTCTCTGAAAAGCGAGGTGTGCTGTGATTGGCCAGCTATCCAGCATGCTGTGATTGGCCGAATGCCTCAAGCATGAGACGGAAATGTTACGCCTCTTAACATATTGTGAAGCCTTGTCCGGCTGGAGCGACGAGGCATAAACATAAAACCCATTATAAACATGATATAAACAAGATTTCTAGTCGTGTTTTCTTTTGGAAGGCAAAAACTAAGTAGTTTTGTTTTCTCAACGAAACAACGTCACACACCGCGGCCTTGAGTGAGCCGTGGCCGGCTTGAATGAGCAGAGGCAGGCAGCTTGAGAACGGTCCAGCAGGTGGATTCTACGAAGGAGCATTCCTTGGTCTTGCAGCAACCACATGTGACAACCCCGGGCTGGACACAACTTTGTTCACGGTGAAAGCTGATTCGGCAATCCACAGTGCAACGTTGATGTATTTCCTCAGCGACCAGCACGGATCAGTTCCAGGCATGACGAAGCGGATATCGTCCTCTTTTGGAAGGCCAAACAAAGTAGTTTCGCTTTCACAGTGAAACACACAGCGTCTATACGACATGGTGGCGGCGGCAACAACAATGCTACAACGAGAATAAAAGGTACGCCTTCTTTCTTAGCGTGAACATCTGGGCGGCATTATGCAAATCTTCCCACATACTGACATAGATATGTGGGGGCGTGTTAGAACGAGCCGTTTCAGGGGGGCGTGGACAAGTGTTAACTTTATAAAGAATATCTCTCACAGATCTTCTTTATTCACCAAGAGCTTGTAACACTCCAAAGAGAAAGGAAAATTTTAAATCGCATCATACGACCCCTTTAAACCACATAAACAATCACACAAAATAATGTTCTTTTTAGCAACATCATATGACCGCTTTAAAACAAAACACAAACATTTCAAAGAGTTTGGATTAGTAAGCACACTAGATGTTTTTTTCCTGTCATTTTAATCTTTTATTCTGAAGACATTATATTCACAGGTTCTTTTGCTTATACAGACAGAACCGGTACAGTATGGCCTGCAGCAATTATCTTGCGAGTTCAGTCTCAGGTCATATTGTTCTATGATTTTCCAGAAATCTGGCTTCCTCCTCAGGCTTCATACCTGTGTTGATGGCTCACCTCTTGAACATTCTCTTCCCACACCCACATACGAACAATGATAGTGACCTGATATTGAACCTGAGCTACTTTTCTGTAAAGGCGTGTGACAGTTGTTGAGCTTTCTGAATGTAATGATGAGCTGAAGGCAGGGAAGTGACATCACTCCAGGCTTATAGGCTTCCATTACATAAAAAAGTTAAGAGATGTTTATACTTTCCCATTGATTTGAGAGAACGGTCTCCTGGAAACAGCATTCAGTTTGCTCATCTATAGGAATTCTTACATATGAATCCCATCCCATCCCACATCTTTCTGTGCTCGTCGACTGAATAAAAAAGCAGTCAAGCAAGCAGTATTTTCAACACGAAACCGCAATTACAACACATTCTACTATTATGTGCATCACTGTGATGCAGTGGCATGCACAAACCTCCTGAGGGGCAGGGGAATTGTGGGGGTTGGTGGTCCCCCTCAGTCGAAATCACGGTCCGGGGGGTGTTCATTATTACAGACAAATTAATCTGTTTTTTTTATTATTACAAGTTGAACACAGGATATAAATGATGCACTCAAAAGACCACACCTTCTGTACCTGCGGTTAATCTCCTTGCGCAGGGTGATATAACACCCGCCAGACCTTGGATGAAGACTTACAGAATGAAAACAGTTATTATAGTTAAAGCCTGCTCTCTCTCAACCTGTTCTGTCAGCTACATGCAGTGCCACAGGCTGCGATTACAGCAAGGAAAGAGAGACGGAAAACCAAAACCAAAACCAAAAAAAACAAAAAACAGGTTTGTGGTTGAACGTTTTGTGTCGGCTTCTTTGAAACTCCCAGCTCCTGAATCCTGTGGTTTACCTGAGCACTGCTCACCTGCGTCACCGCTGACATCATCACCACTAGGACTGGAACAGGTCAAAGGTGACCTCAGTTCAGTGGAGGTGGCCTTCAACACAGTGCCATCTACTGGTGACAGACGGACATGCATATTCATGCACATATATATACACATGAGGCATTTATTAAAAAATCATTTAAAACTCTTAAAATAAAAACAAATGCATGTTTAGCAACGTACATAAATATACACAAATATGTATGTGTTTAACACTTCACTTCTTCCTTTGGAGAAAAATAATGGTCAATAATGGTAAAAAAAAAAAAAAAAAAGGTCTCTTAAACCAATAGTTCACCCCAAAATTAAATTCAAAATTATTATTTATTTTTTTTCCCAGTGAAACACCAGTCAAAAACAAATGCCCAAATGATTGAACATAAAAGTCTAAAAAATAAAAGTAAAAATGTTTACATATGTTGCTCAGAAGAAATACCAGCATATGAGCATGACAGGAAAATTGTCACTAAAGATTTGAAATAGTAAATGAAAATTTTAATTTTTGAGTGAACTATTTCTTTAAAACAACCTAAAAGAAAGATTCAGCATCACTGAAATGTGCAGGCATTATTGATTATTAATTGAACGCTAATATATACACGCTCATGAATGCAATGTCACAGCTCACAAAAAAACAACAGAACAAGACATTTGTTCATAAATGGCAGTAAACACATGAAAATAGTTGTCATAATTGTCAGACATTATCAGAAAAGAGCTTACAAATGAGAATGTGGTCCCTTTTCCATTATTTAAAGATAGTCCTGACAGTTAAATATGTTGAATTGATCCTTTGAGCAGACAGATTTCTTCTGGAAGGCACCTTTAGTCTTTCGGCGAGTTAGTATATGGCACACCATTCTGAATATGGTCAAGGAATGTATGTAAACAAGTGTAATAATTGTTCTCAAGGTCTTTGTCTCAGTCACTATCAGTCCCGTTGTGGTCAATTAAATGCTTTTCCTCCAAAAGGTGAACCTATAAAACACACAACAATCTATTATGAAGAAAAGGTCTCTCTAGGATTCTTATACAGCAATATAAAAAAAAGAAAAAATAATCTCAGAGTAATTAAGGGCTTATTTTTGTGATCACTTGACTGTTTATTTCACATCTAACTTATAATTACACAGGCATGAAACATAGATCTCAGCTGCAAATGCATAACAGTAAATGTTAATGTAAGCAGACTGTTATATAAGAGACATGAAATATATACAAAAATATTTGGCTGCAGAATGCCGTGATCATCCAAACAGAATAAAGTTTTCTAGGAAGTTATGTAGACAGACATTAAGTTATTAGACATTTAATCTTGTTAAATTACAATTCTGTCATGCTCATGTTTACCTGCGGCTTTAAGATTCGCTGGTAGGTGGGGCTGGACAGTTCATCAAGTGTTTCAGCAGCAGGTTTATTAAGTGTCTCAGGCAGAAGGAGCCCCAGGCAGGCCGCAGAAATCCCACTCAAACAGAACACCATAAATGGCATGGAGGTGTGCAATGATTTCTGGACAATTACCAATAAATCAGTACATAAATCAATAAATAATCATATATGAATACATTAATAATTAATCACATAAGAAAATATTATTTAGGTGAAAAACATGGCATTTCTCAAATCAGACAGCTAATAGCTGCTTACCATACTTGGAACGAACGGCGCCAGAATTCCCCCAACTCTACAGGACATGGAACACACACCTAACCCTGCATTCCTAACACACACAAACACACGTACATAACAATTAACCCAACACATACAGTGAGGGACTTTTGGATTGTACATTGATTACATAATAGTTTACACTATAAGGCGCTGTTTGATCAAGCACAGAATTCTATTCTGTAAAGACATACAATTTAACACATTTTAATAGACATTTTTACTGAAAATGACACATGCAAAAGAGCTAAACTGCAAAAGATGTGTCATATCACACATACAGCGAAGGCGTTGGCTGTACCTGATCACAGTTGGGTAGAGCTCTGACGTATACACATACACAATATTAAATGCAGCACTGACCATCAGTTTTCCCACTAGAGCCAGTGACGTGGCACTTAATAATGACCCTGAGGAAAGCAAACAACAGGCTTTAGACAACCAAAGTATAAATGCATGATGTATGCTTACAGAGAATATATGCACTATGGCTGCTGAAAATTCTGCTTTGCCATTACAAGAACAAATTACATTTTACAATTTGATAATAATAACAAAAAGTAATTTTAAATAATATTTTTACAATATGACTTTTTTTTTACTGTATTCTTGATTAAATACATGCAGCATAAGACATTTCTTTCAATAAATGCATAAATAACAAAAACTATTTCACTTTTGACCAATTGAGTGTGATCGTAGAGCATTCCTGGAAAAATTAAATGCATAAATAACAAAAACTTAAACCAAGCGGCAATAAAACCCAATTTATTTGGAAAAATAATCACCTGATTCAGGTACAAACATTGTGAGCAGACAGGATATGCCTGCAAATGCAAGAAAATTGGACATTGACTTCCTCCGGCCTGCCCTAAATGAAAAAACAAAAAACAAAAAAACAAACACACTCAGCTAATAATGTGAGAGAGTGACACTGCAGTGTGTGGATGTGATCGTGTGTTTACCACTGTTTGTTAATGAAGTACATGCAGAGCGGATACGCAGGGAGTTCCACCAGGCCATACATGGCAACGCTAAGGTAACGATTACCTTTATCTTCACCTGCACTGAGGGTCAACCCATAATACACAAGGCTACAAGCATACCTGCAACACACATACACATACACACACACACACACACAAACGCAGAATGAGTTTATTAAAATGCACAAACCTCTGTCATCAAGCTGTAAGAGTGAAATGAAGACATAGCTTTGGAAAATAAATATACTCACCACACATACATGAGCACCACAGTCCTCCAGCGCAGTATGGGATGTGTGACCAGCTGGAAAACCCCAGGACTGGCTGCATCTGGAGCGCTGGTGCTGACGGTCCGCCGGAGCTTCACTGGAATTCTGCCTTTCCCGTTCCTCACAGCAAAATCCTGCAGGATGTCCTCAGCCTTCTCCGTGTGACCTCGAGAATAAAGCCAGCGTGGAGATTCTGGCAAAGTCCTGCCATAGACATATCAGCAGACATATTCTGATTTCTCACGTTCAAGAGACATTATGACATTTTAGATAAGATTCCAATATAATTGTCCAGAGTATTTTTATTATGATACAGCCTCAATATTTTTCCTGGAGGTTGAGCTAGTTTTTTTTGCTCTTTTGCCCCCATTTATTAAAATCGTATATAATATTTTATTCAGTAAGGATACATTATTTTGCTCAAAATTGACAGTAAAGACATTTATAATGTTACAAAGAATATTTCAAACAAAGACTATTTTTAATTTTCTAAAAAAAAAAAAGTATCATGTTTCCACAGAAATATTAAGCAGCACAAATGTTTTCAACTTTGATAATAATAAATGTTTCTTAAACACCAAATCAGCATATTAGAATTATTTCTGAAAGATCATGTGACACCCAAGACTGGAGTAATGGCTGCTGAAAATTTTGCTTAGCTATCACAGGAATAAATACAATATTGAATATATTATTATATAATATTCAATATACATATATTGAAACAGAAAACAGTTATCTTAAATTGTATTAATATTTCACAATATTACTAATTTTACTCTATTTTTAATCAAATAATGCTGTGTTGGACTTCCTGCAAATCACTGAACAAATTAAACGATTTGTTACTAAAAAATTTTTGGTGCACTTAATTTATCAGAACACATAAAAACTCTTTTAAACATTTATGTTTTTGTTCAATGCTTAAAGTGTCCTAAAAAAACATCAAATGCAGCTTTACAAAGCACCCTTTCACTGTAAACAAATCAATTGGGCCAGTATCTTCCTGGTTGCTTTTAATGAAGTAACAGTGCTATAGTTTAACAGGAGGAAGCTAGCTGACTGCACCGCTCACTTACACACAGAGCAGGAAGAGCAAAAGTCCAGGACAGTTGGCTGCAGTCGCTAGGTTCCGCCATGGCCGAACATAATAACCCAATGCGGCAAACAGGGTGATGCCCACTGCAAAGGTCATATTGGTCAAAGTCCCTGGAACACAGACAACCGTAGTAGCTTTATATGACTACAGTAAAACTAACAAACAAAACTGATTTAAATATGAATTGATGTGCACCTGTCATAGCCCAGTAGGACTTTCCCACATATTCCTGAGTGAGAACAAAGCAGACCAACGCCATTCCTCCATTCATCATCCCCACCAGCAGCCGAGACACAGCAAATATCTCATAACTGGGTGCTAACGCTGTTCCATACCCAAACAAGACCTCAAAAAAGAGACCTGAGAGAGAACAGTTTTAACAGAGGTCACCTTAACAACATTAAACTGTAATTTTAGGAACATTTAGGTCTTATGTTTGTTTCTTTGCTTTTGGTTTTAAGTTGGTTGCATATGAAAATCAGCATGTGACATCTTTAAGAAAGGAAAGCAGTTATAGATGATTAAATAGATACAAAAAAGAAAAGACCAATCACAATTCAGTATGCAAATATTACAATGATGTAATCCCTCATAATGAAACATTCTATCAATTGAAACATTTTCCAATTTTAATTGTATTTTACTTAAATTCAAGTCATTTTAATTTTTAAGTGCGCTGGGCAACGATTAATCGCATCCAAAATAAAAAATTTGGTTTACATGGTATATATGTGTGTACGGTGTACATTTATTATGTATATATAAATACACATACATGCAGAATTAGGGTTATAGGTTTAGTACAGCCCTAAGCAGAATGTTTGATGCCTTGCAAGCACTGTAATAATGTGAAACTGTATATTATAGATTATTACAAAGAACAGAAACCAGTTCAGCTCTATCCTACCAGTGAGGAAAACCGGCTTCCTGCCAATCTTATCAGAGAGTGGTCCAAACAAGACATTTCCGATCAGCACACCCGCAAAGAACAGGGACCCAGCCAAGTTCACTTTGTAGGCTTGATGTTTAATCAGGTACCACTACAAGAAAAGAGCAAAAAGAATTTAAAACCGTTCAAATATGGATGAATATACCTGCTGTCCTGAACAAACATTAAGATTAAAAGACTGTTCTTCCTTATTTGATGTGAAGTATCGGTTAGATTTGTATTTGAAAAGAAGAGCAAAGTTTAAGACAAATTTGTTTAACGTGCTGAAATGATGACGGTTGCTTACCTCAGTCACGATTGAGTTGACATCCTCTGTGAATTTTACACTTTGTGTTATATCATCATGCGGACGTCCAGTAACAGGTTCTGTGAGATATTCTGGCACAGCACCCACTAAAATTATGAGCATGGACTGACATGCCATGTAAATCTGTAAAAACAAGACAAATATTTCAAGTTACTTTCAACAGGCCCAGTTTCCTACCACTACATGAACAATATCCAAACCGATCTCAAATAAGTGCAAATTACTCTGATATGGTAGAGATGACCACTAGAATGTTAGTTTAATCTCACTTTCTCCTTATTTTCTCTTTAAATATATTAAACTTAAGAAAAACAGAATCTTTGAAAGATACCTCATTACTATATACTACCAATGTGGTAGAAAAGGACAGTTTAGAAAAAAAAAATACTTTTATAATATAAACTGTATCCCTTTTTACCACAAAATTACATTTCATATTCACCTGCTATGAGACAAACAACATTACACAGGCTTTGGTGAGTTTATAGTGTTTTGTTTCTTTTTGTTGTTGTTGTTTTTTAATATTTATGACTATTTCACTTTTTTCTGGTCTCATATTGAGTAATAGGCAAGGAAGAACACACATTTTGAAATGAAATTTTGAAAGGAAATGAAAGAAGCAGGAGATGCACCTTTGAAAATGAATCCATAATATTACTTGATATACAAACATTTTCAGTTTTCAGACCTAACAAAGTAATGTCAATCCTGGATTCCAGTGTCTTAACATGGAAAGCCAAAACTTATGACATAAGTATATACATTTAAAAGTAAATGATTCACTGAAACTAGGTCAAATTAAAGCAAAGACATCCCATTGCCCGCGGATAAGATGCAAATGTGACATGGCTTCAAAGGTTTGATCCATCAGATATGAATTTTGCATAATTACTGGCTTGTGTGATCAGAAATATAAAGGAATTTACCACCACAAACACATGTCTGTCCGGTGTTTACGGATTTGCGTCTATCTTCAGTTAACTTACCTGCAGGAGAACCAGGATGGTGATCATCCGCTTCTGGTGTCTACCGAATTCTCCAACCACCTGGTAAGCCTCCTCTAAATCCATTCCAGGGTCAAATCACCCGCCTGCATGCCACCGAGTGGATATTCACATTTTTAATGAAGGGTTTGATAACAGCAGAGATTTCAGACGCTCCGCTGTGATCTGGCTTCCCTTCGCAGACGTGGAATAAAACCACGTGATACAGTGTGGTTCTGATTGGACGAGACTGTAGGATTCAAACACGTGGTACAGACTGCATGTTCTGATTGGACTTCAGGAATTAACGCTTAGCATGTTATTGTTAATTGCATCTAATTTATATTAAAATTAAGGGTTTAAGAAAAAAAATTATTTGTATTTCCAAATCAATGGCTAATATTTAACAGCTGTCAGTCACTTATTTAGATGTAAACAATTGTCCAGACAGAAAGGGTAGAAATTTCAAGAAAAACATTCGGAGAAACAAAATACAAACTTACCATACATAGAAGTTCAGACAGGCCTGTTTTAGCGCAAGTAAATTAAAATATGAAAAGCTAATTTCGGCACCATTAAAAATTGAAAATGTGAAAAAAAAAGACTTTTAAAATAACCAAGAGTATTTATTATTGTTTTTCTAAACAAACGATTTTCAAAACTTTAGATACCTTTATCTTACTCAATATGTAAAGTTTGCTTAAATAAGGTTACAACAATTCTTACATTTGAATTCCTTTATTTAATGCAGCCATCCTGCAAAGATGATTTTGTTTTCTTGTAATAAGAATCTTATGTCTCTTAAATGAGGTAAACATTCATCTATAAAGAGCACCAATGTTACAGTCAACAAACTAAATGTAATAGAAATAAACTTTATACAAACATTTCAAAACCGAACAATACTTCAAAAATATTTTTATTGCTTCAAACATGGAGTGGATCATTTTCTTTTAGCTTTTAATTAAACATATAAATGGTCAATAACAAACACACACAATAAACTAGTGAATCTAACAGAAAAGGTAACAGTAAGAAATCCCCCTGAAGTTACAACATTTATTACTAAACTGTGACTGTGAAGAAACAACAATATGAAAGTTAAATGCATAGAGAAATCATATTTAAAAAGACATACACTGATGGTTAAAACAATTCTCTTTTAGACATACAAGGAGAGAGTAAAAACTAGAATAGAATTAGTTAATTCTGACACCTGAGGGGTAGTTTAGAACGTGGTGGCGTACACATGCTCTCGTTCTCCATCTTTGAAGGGTTCAATGATTTATTGCCATTTTCCTTCTTGCTTTTCTTCTGGTTAGACAAAAAGAACAAAATATTAAAAGCTGCCTCTACAACCAATAAATGTATTTTTTTTTTGTGGCCAGCACAATGAAGGTACCAGATCTACCGTTATTCAGCGTATTTTCAGACAAAAACTAGTCATAAATAGGAATTCATCCAATTGGGAATCTTGCTTGATTTCCCCACAAAGAATTTGCAACAGGTTTAGTGTTTTTCACATGGACCAACAGAAAGCTGCTTGGTTCAAGTGACGTCTGTGTGAGGTGTGTTTCACACATTGCTACAATATTGAAAACATGCAATGGACCTTTTTTTTGGCCACAAAATTTTGCTAATATGACCACACCTTAAGCCTATGCATGACATTAAATAGATCTGAAATGTCTCACCTTGAAAAACGGAACCCTTCCATTTTCATAACACATTAGGTTCTCATCAGAGCATGACTGTTCAGTGATGTTTCCATCACTAGAAACACTGACTTCATCCTCCAGAGAGTCCTAAAAACAGAAAACAATCCAAACCATTAAAAAAAAAAAAAAACATTAACATGAACTAAAAAACAAAAAAAATAACTTCAAATAAGTCTTAATAAATCTGAAAAAACAAAGTTTCTACTGATGAGATCTAGAATATGGATGATCAAACTTATGATTGTAATACCTGGTCGAGAGGTTTCTCTTCTGCCTCTATGAGTGTCTCACAATGGCTCAGTGCACACTGAAACTGCTCCTGCTGAGCTCTGAACTCATCTTCCAGCTCCTCTCGACTCCTAGGCTTGTTCAGCACACGTGGATACACATACTCTTTACGCTGAGGAGTTGTTCCTGCAAAGATTCACGTCACATCAGTGCCCAGTACACACCGACAGTTTACTTGCATTTGAGCCACGTTTATATTCATAATGCCATATTTTGACAATTTCTCCACATAGCTTCTCACACACCTGTTGGTATATCTTGCCGCAGCTCTGAGCTGATGAAGTTGTGTACTGTGTCCAATGCTTGAGTGTTGATGGAGAAGAGGATCTCTTTGTGTTCTTGCAAGGTAGCATGATCTTTGCGGGTCTGTGATTCCACGCAACCCAAGATTCCTTCTACTTCCTGCTGCATGTGACCCAAACGACCTTCACAGTCCTTAACAGCTTTCTCGCCCTTTTCTTCTACAGACTGCATGCACACATAAGAGTAAAATACAAATTTAGCACAGGCAAAAATGTCATACGTTCTTGGTTAACTTTCTCTATTCAGCAGGTTCAGACACAAAGGGTCTGTCCCAATACCCATACTTGCAGTCTTGGCCATGTGACAGTATGCAAGCAAGACTGTCCCAAGTCTGATAACTGACAAAGCTTAGTGCCCTTGGGACAGGCCCAAACTAACCTTTAGCAGGTCTTGCACAGCTGTGTCTGTCTCCCTGATGAGTTTGAGCTGTTCCTGGGCTTTATTCTCAGTTAAGCCTCTGGCTTCATCACACCACTTGAGTCCCGACTCAGCCAACGAGTCCAGTGATGTCTGGAGGTGTCTGCAGTAACCAGCACACTCCTCCAGAGCCCTCTCTCCCTCTTCCGTCACATCATTCATCTCTGTTATCACTTCATCCACGGAGGAACCCAGCCGAGCACGGACAGACACAGTGTGCTCCTCAGCCACAGTGCATTTACTACAACAAAGATGAGATTTATTAACGTTTTGTTACAGGAAACTTGAAGGTATATGTGAACGTCCTCTCACCTCTGTATGGAGCTCTGTAGCGTTTCTAGTGGAACAATCTGGGCAGATGTTGCCTGTGCAAGACCCTCAAAGTCAGTCTGAGTGTCCACGGCCAAGAGATTCATTTGGTTCTGCAAACACTGAACCAGCTCGGCCACACGCTGTGGAAAGTAACAATTTAAGCAGTTTTAGGACTCTCTTGTGGTCAAAAAGTGATTTAGACAAGCCACGTGACCAAATGTTCTCATAAGGATCCTTCAAGTTCTCTCAAATTTTAAAGGGCTTTTCTTGGTCTAGTTTGGAAAGTGACCATTTATAAAACATTTTTAAACACTGAAGCCTGCTGAGCATTTCCGCATGTACGGAAACAGCATCCACGTGGCCAACAGGTGACATTTACAGCACCCACAAAGCTTGTGAACATCTGAGCCAATCGGTTTAAAAGAAATGGGATCACTTGGCTTCAGTTCAAACCTTCTCTTCAAGAAACTGTCAGTGGGAGTAGACTTACCGCCTGATGGCTGTTTCCAGCTTGGCTAATCTGTTGCTTGAGCTTGTCGTGCTCGGCACGCAGAGTGCTGAAGCCCTGCACAGCGTACTCTCGCATACTGGCCAACGATTCAACATAAGAGTCAAAAAATGACATCATCTCTGCTTTTAGACCCTGCATCTGTAGGAGACATTTTAATTTGACTGATCACAAAATAATCTCAATAATAATCAAACTGGCATAGGAACATACAAATTCTTCTGAAACATACCTGCTCAGCCAAAGTGTTGTATCTGTAAAGGGTTTGCTTCAGATTGTCATTCATGGCCATGACAGATCTGATACCTGGCACCGCCTGGGCAACCAAAACCTCTTCTAAATGCTCAATATTAAAATCTTAAAAAAAAAAAAAAAAAAAAAAATTATTATTCTTGTATTATTATTATAATAATTCAATCAAAAGATAAAAAATAATTAAAATTAAAATTTTAGTATTATTTTAGTAATTTAGGCATCACAAGGTACATACTTATGAAAAATGGATATTCCTAAAGATACAATAAAGTAAAATTGTTAGGATTTAAGAATAGATGGCAAAGGGAAATAGGTAAAAATAGACATTCACAGTTAAATAAACACTATCCCAGTGGTTCTCAACCATGTGGCCTCAGCAAACATTCATGCAGGCCTCAAAATGACTTAACATGATTTAAAATAACCCAAAATAACTAGAAATCAAAGAGTCTGCGAAAACCTGGGTAAATGAGGTTGCTTGATTTTAAAAATGATTTACAGACTTGGAAGTTATGTAATGTTAGTTAAAATTGTGTCTCTCTATGAATTTTTAGGATTAATATACTGTCGAGATTATTATTTTTTTTTTTGTAGGGGAAAGAAAAAAAAAAAGTCTCTGAAGAACATGCATTTAAAATTTATGGAATCCAGAAATTCAATTACTTAAATTTTAGTTACTTTTATTTACGGAAACTAGTAGTGACCATAGTTTTGTTTTCAAAACTCATTTTTAATCTAAGTCTGTGGGGCCTATGGGGGAATATTTTTGTAAATAATGGAGGGCCTTGGAGTCACAAAGACTGAGAACCTCTACTCATATCTAACACCCTTTAGCCTTTCTAAAAATTTAGCCTTTATCAATATCAAAGCGTTGTCGAACAAACAGTTTACAATTTGAAACATCATGGATTTCTTACCAGTATTTCCAGCATGCTTTTCTGAGCCTCCTGAGAGAGTTTCTCCTGCTGTAACACTCGCTCCTTGCACCGCTCCACACCTTCTCCCACAGCCCCTTTAATACTGCTGTAAGACTCACAGACAGCCCCTAACGTCTCCTTAAACACTGTGCCATTCGTATTCAGCAGCTCACCTACAAAGAGACATTTAAACAGACATCAACGTGATTGTTTTCCTGAAGATACTTTCTTGCTGGAAGTGATTTCATTGTTAAACCCCCCAAAATAGTGGAGTCATGTGACATCTTACCCACAGAAGAGCGGTAATAGTCAATTATAGTGGCATGTTTGTGGCTCTGCTCCTGCAGCAAGGTCTGCATGCTGTTGTAGCAGTTCTCCATGCGCTGGGCAAAGCTCTGCTGGACCTCCCCGTTATGAAGCTCCACTTCCTTCTTCCTCTGCAGCTTAGCGTGGAGACCACTAACATCTTGTGTGCTGGTCTCAGCAGTGCTCAACAGCTGGATGAGAGGGAGAGAGAGACAGAGAGAGAGAGACAGAGAGAGATCAGGTTAACATTTATGCATACCATCCTATCATTGCATCACCAAACTACACATCTGATTCACGGACCTGGTCAGCAGTGCTGTAGAGTTGACACCCATTGCTCTGGAGTTGTGAAGTGATGTACTCCTCCTGAGTGAGGCGATGCTTGGTCTCAATTAGGTCCTTGTGAGTCTCCTCCAGCCTCTGTTTTTTGTCCTGCAGATCTTCAGCACACTGGTCCAATTTCTGCTTGCTGTCTGTAAACAAGTCCATAATCTGCCAAAAAAAAAAAAAGTACAATATTTATTAGATACATCACTCATTGTCATGACATTACGGATACTCAAAAGTGGAAGTTGTCAGGACTTGTACACAGAAAAGCAGAAGTAGAATGGATTTAAAAGATGCTCACCTTTTTGAGCTCCTCCTCCATTGCAGCGATCCGGTCTGTGTACTCTGTAATTTGCTCTTCCTGAGACATCAGTTTACTGTTCATATTCCTGTAAATGGGCAAATAGTGGTTTAAAAAAAGAAAAAAAAAGGGCCCTGCTCCTTCTGAAATATCAATTTCTAAAGAAAATGTTGACTGCACAATTTTAGACATCCTTTGTTTCTAAATCTTAACTTAAAAGACATCAACTACATTGTAAATTATTAAAATAAAATAATTTTAAATACTAATAATATTTAACCATAAAATTCAGCTTTACCATCACAGGAATAAACTACATTGTAAATTATTAAAATAAAATAATTTTAAATACTAATAATATTTAACCATTTTTTGATCAAATAAATAAAAAAAATAAATAAATAAAAAAAAAAAAGATACATGCAGAACTCACTCATAGTTATCAACCGATATATACACTCCTTGTTTGTCACGGGTGGCAGCCAAATCTCTTTTCAGCCGCTCAATCTCCTCTGTGTATTCCTACAACATTTATTTTAGAAACATGAATAGGTTGGTCAATGATGCATGAATAAGAAACTGGAAACATATTGTCCAGGAAGTCTTATGAGAATGTATTATGTACAAACAGTAAAGAAACTTGCCTTGATCAGAGTCCTCTTGGTGAGTTTTTGGTTGACCTCTGGCTTATTCATGATACTCTTGGCCCTGTTAGCATAGTCCAGAGTGCTCAGAGTTTCCTACGATTCAATTAGAAATCAATATTCCTAATAACCTTCTTAAAAATAAGAAAGACACAGCACAAAGTCTATCAGCACAAGTCATACCTCCAGATTTATGGAGGCAGGAGACACAGTGGCAATAATAGAGGTTTTGGTGCGTCCTCCAAGCGAGTCTTGCAGAATACGGGTGAGTTTGGACTCTCTGTAGGGCACGTGAGGCCCCCTCTCCACCAGAGCCTTGATGACACGACCCAGAGTCAGCAGAGACTGGTTTATGTTGCCAGCTTCACGAGCACGCTTGTCCACAGCTCCAGATCGCCCAATGTTCTCACTACCCGCAAGATCCACCTAAACAGAGTAAAAACACTTTAACACAGACAAATTTTTGAGCCAGAGTTGTAGACTGAACCTCCAGATGAGGAAATTAAACTCACCAAGTTCAGTTTTCCAATCTTAACCAGCTCCTCTCCATCCAGTGTGATCTCTTTCATGTGAATAGTCACAGAGAACACCGAGTGAGATCGACTGGATGAGCAAAAGGTGAAGAGTGAGACTTTATAAACCATGAGCAAGACACCAATGACATCCACTGTCTTCTTTCCTCTTAAATTGGGATGCAAGGATGCGATTACTACCTGGAGTAAGCGTTCATGAGTGTGGAGGCTGTCTTTCTCTTGGCCGCTCCTCTCTCCAGGATCTGATACACCTCATCCTTATTGTGTACAGTGATCTCCTCCAAACCTTTAATGGTCACACCCCTCTGACAGATATACAGAATGTCTTGTTTTAGCCAACACAAATAAATGGTAATTTCAAAGGAAAAATATATGGACATTATAGGTATAATGCATTACAGAAACAAACAAACAAACAAAAAAAGAGCATACTTTATTTCTGGGATCATCAAACAGCTGTAGCCTCTCTGTGACATCTGGAGCAGGGCTGAGAAGATCAAAGAGTTCCTCATTATAGATTTCCAGCAGAGAAACCTTCACTGAGAACTCAGTGCCATTACTGGACAGTTTCTCGAAGATCTGATGAAGAGTTCTGGGAATGATTCCAGCCAGAGGGTCCTGTAAGAGAAACCATGAAAGAAGGAAGGGGGGAAAAAAACCCTGATCAAATCGTATCATGAAAATATTGGTCTTTATGCTCTGGCCCAATAACAAAACCTCAAAGCAAGCACTTATTTCTTCATATGCAAAGAGCATAAAAAGATGTCATCTTTATTGAAGTCCTACAGGTAGATTTGTAAAAACAAGCAGTTTTTTCCAAGAGAGTCCGAATGAGAAATTGAATTGTTACTGATGCAAGAAACATTAGAGGCCTTTAGAAAAGAAAACACTAAATGAACGCATGATATGGCCCCTTTAAACAGCCACTGGTTTGACACATTGCCTACTTAGACTGCTGCAGAACTTCCAAACTCTGACTTGAATATTACCTCTTCCCAAGTAAACTCCTCATTGGGTGATCTTTCGCCCTCCATTGTGAAGGTTTTTCCTGTTCCAGTTTGTCCATAACTTAAACCAAAAAGAAATAATCCACAATATAAATACATAAGATTTGTTTAGCTGTTTGTTAATGCCATACAAGCTTTTTAGCTATTTTCATGGTGAAAATCAAACTTCAATTAATAAAATGTAATATAGAAACCAAATAAGTCTGAAACTGATTAAAAACATTTCCTCAGGTTAAACAACACAAAAAGTTATCTGTAAAGTCGAATGATGTGACATTTAAATAAAGATACTCACGCAAAAACAGTACAGTTATAGCCCATGATCACTTCATCTAATATGGGGCAAACCACACTCCTATAAACTTCAATTTGTTTGGCAGAAGGACCAAAAACCTAAACCAATTGAAATTTAATGAACATTAGTACACCGGAAAAGATTTAGAGGACATTAATACTCAGGATGAGGGTGGAAAACAAGCTAAACACTCACCATGTCAAAAGTGTATGTTTTTCTTGCTGCTTTGTCTGTGGCGCCTCCAGTACGGACCATCACCTCTTTTCGGTTCTGGTCACATTCAACAACAGTATGAGAAGCAGATTTACGCTCCACTGTGTTGAAGGGTCTGTGAATCGCACATCAGATGTGAGAAAGGTATAGACATTAATTTCCATCTCATAAATACAGACACAAATTTTATAAAAAAAATAAAATAAAAAATAAATAAATGTAGAAAAGCCACAGTTAACGTAATAAGAAAATAAATAAATAAAAATAAATATATACTAGGCTTTTTGGCTAAAACGTCAGAAATTACGAAAAATCATACAAATGATCAAACGATTGCTCTTGGCAAGAAAAGGCAGTGATTAATACATTTCATAAATTGGACTTTTAAATCATGTGATGTGGGCAGAAGGCAAGATGTCACATTTATGAAAAATAGAAATGTGCCTCAGAAAAACAAACAAACAAAAACAATGTAGAAATGTATGTATATAATAAAGATAGTTTTGAACTAGTAAGTTAGTGTAAAAAAATAACATGCACGTGTTGGTTATTGATCTTACGTTGTATACAATATAACGGTATACAACATACAAAATCTGTGATTGAGGCTCGCTTATACTACTTACAAAAAATACAAATACACATATAAAACCTGTACATTTACCTGCATCGTACAACCACTTGTATATTTCTGCCTTTCTCCTCTTTTTTGGCTGCTGGTAACTGTGATGAAGCCATGCTGAAGGAGCGTCTTCTGTGCTCCGCGTCTGAAAATACCCTTTAAATGAAACCTTAAAACAAAATTTGATTTAAAAAAAATCAAATATAAGTCACACTGGAAAATAATTTAGATAAATATTGAGCCATTTAAAAAATATATAAACAAACACAAATATACTGCAAACACCAGCAGATACATTAGTATGACATTTCCTAGCCTAAATGACGCCTAATCAAAATAAATTACAAAAACAAGCTAATAAGAACAAAATTAGCAAATGCACGTACCGTTCAACTGATCCCCCTTAAAAGCAGATAAAATAAGACGCCAAAGTCGTTTAAAATCCAACCAGTAACGCAGTATATTTGGATACACTGTATGCTGTTCGCTCAGACTACGAATCCTCAAGCGCTGCAGTTAACTAACTTTGAAAATTGCGCATCTGCAGCTTTTAGCCAATCAGAGAAGAGGGGTTTTTCACCATCCTTCTGATTGGTCTAAAGGAGGCGAGCTGGAGCGGATGCATCTCGGGAAAGTGCAGCGTTTTTGAATAGCCTAGTACCAAAGACTAGTAATGAAATTTAGCGAAATTGAATTAATAAATAAATTACTTTTAATGAATGAGTTGCTTTTGACAGTACTATATTTTTCAATAAAGCTTGCGTAATTATTCTGCATTTTTAAATTTAAATATATAGCAAAGGCGTAAATAAAACTAATCCGATAAACAATAAACATTTAAATTCATAAACAATTCATATTTATTTTATTGACGTAGTACATGCATTTTTCTAGTTAGATTAATGTTTGTATTATGTCTTATGATTGCTTTAAAATGTGGCGTTGTACGACATTACAGAATGGAATGGGGTTCCTCTTTTTTTATGACACTAAGTCTTTATAACATGATCTTTTTTAATTCATGTCTTACTTCTCTGCAGCTTTGATTATCTTTGCATTACATTACATTGCATTACATTACATCCAAGCAGGAACTGTGATAGAGATTCAAACAAAAGCCTCTTTCTGACACCGCCTTTTGCTTAAAACGACGGTAGTTCTTAAATTTACCAGAAGATGGTGGTAAGAAACCATGACACAACACTAAACAGATGTGTATTTAGACTGAAGAGCGAATCATACAGCGGAAATACATATTTGTATAAATATACTTGTCTAGATTTTTCTAGCCGTTGTCTTAAATGATTCCTTGTCACTCCGTCATCTATTTATCAATTAAATGAACACGTATTTATTCACACTGAGCTTATTTTAAGAAAACATCCTTCTTCAGAAATACCCTTTGTAAATTTATATTCATAAACATCACCAAATAAGTTGTTGTTGTTGATGTTGTTGCTCTCTCTCCTTTTCTGTCATTCTTATATCAGTACTTCTTATTTTTAGTTACAGAATTCATTATTTTTTATCTCCTGATTGTTAACTGCATTAGAACCCAGGGGTTTATAAAAGAGACTGTTTTATTGCCTTGTATTAAACCCAGACATGAAAGTAAATCTTAAACATAAACGTAAATGTTAAAAAAATATTCTGTGTTTATCATGTGAAAACCTAATGTTTCAAAAATGTTTGAAACTGTCTTACGGTTGTGACAAAGGTTAGTGTACTTGTTTAAGTAAAGACATTGAAGAACATTCCTGGGGTGTGATGTGATGTGTAAGAAAACAAAGAAAAAAACTGAAAATATTATTTGATTAGTTTACTAATTAAAATTATTATTTAAATTTGTTTAAATTATTATTTATTTTATTTTAAAAAAGAGAGAGATTTGCTACAAATGACGCTGTGGTGGAATTTTCTGACTTCAACGAAAATGACACCAAGTAAAGATTTTTTCCTACGATTGTCAGTAGACGAATATAACAGTGTAAGTGTGGGAAATGAGCTTATTATTATTATTATTATTATTATTATTATTATTATTATTATTATTATTCAAAAAGGTTTACAAGGCCAAAAGTGCCCTTTCAGTCAAAGAACGGAGACTTTTATTTTAAAGAAAGATCGTCGCTATGGACTTGTTGTGTTGTTATAGTAGCTGTGCTCACGTTTGCACGTTCCTCGTAGTCGCAGGCTTCACACGCGCGCAGTAGCCTGACAACAGCAGCAGCGGCGGCAGCAGCAGGAGGGAATGGGGAGAGAGGGGCACCGCACCGTTTAACAAGACACTCTTCAACACAACACGACCAATAAAACCCTTCACCACCGGTGAGCACGCGCGTCGATCTACAAACACCTCGCGCGACGATCGCTTTTGTTTTTCCTCTCGTGATCCTGAAATAATCATTAAAATCACCGAGGCTAACACGAGCTCGCGTGCTAACCACTACCACCCTAAAAACCGGACTGTCTGGCGTACATATGTTGAAAACTGTTCGTGCATTCAATCCCTGGCAGTGTACATGCAATCGGGGATTTGTTGTAAGCTGTTTTACGTGAGGTAAATCCATGCGTAATGTGTTTTCTTCTTGCATGACGGTGCCTTTTTAGCTACACGCGCCTGTTAGCCCCTGCAAGACTGATTCACATGGCAGACGTATCGATTATTAGGGCAGTTTCAGATCCGGTGATGTATTTCATATGTGCTCAAATATGAGCATAGTGCAGGGGTCACGTTTGTGATTGGCAAAGTGACAGATGCATGATTTTGGGGGCCTCGGGTGTGTTGCTGGCTTCAAGGCCAAGGTCGCAATGAGGCCTAACTCATATGCATGAATAATAATTTTTAGCATATGATTAATAGTGTTTAGATGCATTTGTGATTGTTATGGCATGTGTAGTGAAGTAAGTATGTTGCTGGAGAACATTGGTTTTAATCTGCCTGGCATCTGTTTGTGTAAGAAACGTGATTTTTCCTTGTGTGCCACCAAGGATTATTGATTTTATTTATTTATTTATTTATGATCTTTTTAATTGTATCTTGGTTGTATTTATATTTTTTGTCTTATTATGGTAATACTATGCTATTTGGATATTTAGTAAAACCACAAGTATCTTGTAAATACCATGAAGAATGAATATGGTTATAATATAGTTGTATTATTACCATCATACTTAAAAATATAATAGAACTAAAATTGTACATGGTACTCCAGATTATGTTTGAAATTATTGGTATTAATGATTTATTTTTTAAATAAGTGGTATGTCCCAGAAAAGTAGCGGTACCATGGTTCAGTATCAGATGGTGCTATTGTGCTTTGATACAAACCATGATCCTGAAATAGAATATTAATATAATCTGTGGGTTCAACCTTCATAATGTTTTAACATGTATCCACACACATACATGCATTGTAAGTCAGTTATTAATATTGATTTAAAAATGCTTTGTCATTAAAAGCTGCAATCAATTTTTCAATAGGAAAATTTAAATATAAAAATGGAGTCAGAAATTGTATTACACAACAGAATGATGTATTATTATTAATATTATTGTATTTTTTTTTATATATATATAAATGTGGATAGCGCCATTAGAATAGGCTGTACTGTGTTATGTCAAAGGATTCAAACTCTTAATAAAGTCTGATGCTATTTGATATGTGCTTATTTATTACTTAACTGGTAAAGGTTTAATCTGATGTTGAGTCTTACCATCAGCTCTAGATATGCAGACATAAGAATAACACATTTAAAAGTTGCATACCCAAGTTCATAAATGTCTTGCTGCAGCATTTCATTAGAATATTTCACTTTTGTAAACACACGCGCTGGAAATGCATATCCCGCTGATTCAACTAGTTGTATTCTTCAAAATAAAGTGACAGTAATGTAAGCAGAATGAAGTATTGATGAGAATTTATGAGGCGGGGGTTACATAGACCTGCCCTTTATGTCAAGGGTCAAATCAGGTGACCCGCTGGATAGAGTAGCCTGAGGGGCCCTTTCATGTGACAAGCGTGAGTTTGGAGCCGGTGTTGGAAATCAGGTGTTGGGCACCTTTATGTTGGTACTCCTGCATGTGGAATTACTTTGAAGTCAGTTTTTGTCATGTTTGTCTATCAGTATATTCTAATTGGTAATGTAATCGATTGGCGTTATAATGAAGCTCATAATTCTCCTAAATTAATAGTTCAGTGTATTGGTTTAGTTTTTTCTGCAGTCTCTGATTGAACATATTTATGACCAGCTGTTTTTTCTTCTGTTTTTGTTCCATAGCATACTTTCTCCTTTTCTTGTGTAAATGTTTCTGTTGTAGTAATCACTTTTTCAAGAGATTTTAGCCGTTTTATCTTGGACTGAATGTTTCTAGTAAACAGTCGGTTCTCACAGAATCATAGCAGCCGCTCTTCAGACTCATTCACATGGTAATGTAGGTCACGCTGAGCGCTTTGTTCTGAGACTCGACTGGGACTATGCAGCCAGTCTGGCCTGCCGTTTTGCCTACAGTATGGCTAGTGGTTAACAGGAAGTCTCTCTTTTGCAGTAAATCAACATTGAAAATAGTCATTGATCCTAAGTTGACTTTAGAATTGCTTTTTTTGTTTTACAAAAAAATTACCATTGACTATGATCATATTTTTTGTCACTTAAGGATATTATGCTATATATATAAATAAAAATACATAAAACTGCGCTAACTTGTTATTGACCACACTGATATCAAAAAAAGAAAGAAATTACATTAGGCCTGCAACTACCAAGTATTTTAATAATAGATTATTCTGATGATTATTTCCATCATTAATATATGCAGTTTTATACAGTAATGGATTCCCTTCTCAGTCTCTTTGTCTGCCATGGGTTCCCTGGTCTGAAAAGAGTTTAAGACTCCTGGTCTTTGCCATGAATTGATTTTGTTGTGAGCAAAGATGTAAATATTATAAATCTTTAGAATATTAATACTTTAATATATTGTGCACTTTCTTGTGTACTGTTTTTTTCCTCCTGCAACCTACTTTGTAGCATGTAAATGGACAGGGAAAAAACCCAACTAGCATTATTGACATTTGTGTGAACCATTTTTTTATTGTTGATTTTAATCTAATTGATCAGTTAGTTGTTGTTGCTTAAAATGTCAGAGATTCTGTTGATTTTATTTTGTATGGCTCTATGATGATATAATTACTGTAGTAACTGTTTTTGTGATGGTATTGATCTGACTAATTAAGACAAAGTACCAGTAACAAGTTGTCTTGATTTGAGCCTAGATTTTCAACACTGGTAAGCTACTTGCGCATACTCAAATCGGGCAGCCGTGACCTGGCCAGCTGTTTTGCAGTCAAGCATTTAACATCGAATGTTTCGTTCACCGAAACAGATGTGTGTCAGCGTTTTCAAAATCTGAAAGTAAATAACCTATGTGGTTGCATTAGAGATTCATGAACCTGAACATGGAGTCTGAGAGGAGATTTTTAACCAAGAGCAAATGTGTTCGCTCACTGAAAATGAAGCCTTGTGTTACTTGAGCTGAAATGACTTGTGGTGATTTGTTGCAGCTGTGTCGAACAGCGGTGGTCAGGAGGAGAGTGTGGGCTCGATCCTGAGTGGCAAAAATGTGTTGACAAGCCAGTTGTCATCCAAATTCAGCTGTCCTCTCCTTGCCAGAGAACCGTCCATTATCACAAGCTGTGTTTCTTCTCTCTTCGTTTTCAGAGTATTGAAAGAATATTGTCTCAGGCCCCCTCCCCCATCTGCAGCATTAAGGTACTGTGATCATTTCTCTCTGCAGAAATAATAAAATACAAATAGTTTCATATCAATATGTTTAAATTCAGAGCATACATGTATGTATGTATGTATGTTTTAGGAAAAAAAACATTTGATGTCACTGAAGTATTTCATTTATTGTTTAGTTGCAACTTTGTTTATTAGAAGACACACTACTGTTTAAGAAATTAATAGTTTTATTTAGTCTTAAGACATGTATTTTGTTACAAAGATTTTGATTTAAAATAAATGCTGCTCTTTTGTACTTTCTGCTCATTAAAGAACTATCAAAACTAATGTGTCATGGTTTCCACAAAAATATTAAGCAGAACTGTTTTCATCATTGAAAAATATTTCTTGAGCAGAGCACCAAATCAGATTTGTGAAAGATCACGTGACACTGAAAACTAGAGTAATGGCTGCTAAAGCTTCAGTTTTGCTGAATATTGTTTATACATTTATTTTATAAACTTTAAAATAAAATAATATAGAATCTAATAATATGTCACAATACTAAATTACCCAAAACTTGAACAGTAGTGTGTATTAGTAGTGTGTATTTGCTTCAACATTTATAAATTATGATTACTGCAGTCGAATAGGTAATTAATCAATGAGTGCTTGTGATGTAAGATATGGCCAAATTTGTTTAATCAAGCTCTGAATGTCAGATTAGCTTTAAATGACCAACACTGTTGGTTCCTTTACATGTCAAACAGACAGGTTTTTCCTAACTAAGTGAATGGTTTTTGACCAGAATAAGATATAATGCTGACCCAACCTTATTCTGATAGCCAAAAGTAAAATTTACCAACAGCCTTGAATTTTTGTTTTATTGTTGTAGTTAGGTGCTTGCTTGATTCCATAAATTGATAAATGAAGAAATAAAATATAGTCTCAGACCTGTTTGCTTTACAATTATGTAGATTCTAAGTGAATGTCTGTTTTTCCGAGCAGAATAACTCGAGAGGGAAAAGAATGAGCTGATTTTAAGAGCTCTGATAATGACGCCCAGAATAAGTACAGCCTGGTCACACAGCAGAGTGGGAAACATACAAGCTGTAAGTAAACACTCTCATCTATAATCAGTAGCCCTCCTGATTCACACGGCCTCTAACGGCAACATGACATAGTTGATTTTAGCGCCGTTGTTTGTGACATCCTACTGATCTGGTGTTACGTGGTCTGTCTCTTGCAGTGAACATAAGAAGGCCACGATGCAATGAGATAAACACTGGATGACTGGAGGTCCCCTGCTTAACAGTCTCTAAGCATGGCTGGCCTACAGCTGGTGACCCCTGCCTCCTCACCCATGGGGCCCTTCTTCGGTCTCCCGTGGCAACAGGAAGCTATCCATGACAACATATACACACCAAGGAAATATCAGGCAAGTTTATTTGTTAATATATTTCAAAATGTTATTTGTTCCTGTCTTGGCAATATTTCTTTTTATTCTGGTCTTTGATGAATAGAAAGTTCCATATTTCTTTTTATTACCAATGTTGAAAGCAGTTTTTTTTTATTTCCAGAGTCTTTGATGAATAGAAAGTTCCAAAGAACAGCATTTATTTGAAAAATAACATTATAAATGTCTTTACTGTCACTCTTGATCAAATTAATGCACCTTTACTGAATAATAAAAAACAAATGACAACATATAGCTGAATAGTTTCACCTAATTGCATTTTCCCACCAGGTTGAACTTCTTGAAGCAGCTCTTGAACACAATACTATTGTCTGCTTAAATACTGGCTCAGGGAAGACCTTTATCGCAGTACTCCTAATCAAAGAACTCTCCCACCAAATCCGTGGAGAGGATGGGAAGAGAACAGTTTTCCTGGTGAATGCAGGTGAGGAATTGTCTAGTCAGCCATATGACGTAAACACATTAAAACATGATCAAACTCTTTCTGTATGTTTATTAATCTTTATTCTGATTTGTTCGTTTTTCCCGATTGAAGCATCATCTGTGGTTCAGCAAGCATCTACTGTAAGAACCCACTCTGAGCTCCAGGTGGGCGACTACATGTCAGAGGACATGACATCATGGCCCGAGGAGATGTGGAGCAGAGAGATGATGGAGAATCAGGTGTGATTATACATTTTCTATTTAACGTGCCTATCAATTTATTCATATAATTGTTGAACGGTTTGATGAGGTGTCATCGTGCAGTCTCTATTCTGTTATATTCTTCCGTCCTCATCCCTGTCTTTTCCATAATGTCTGTTCTTTCAGGTGCTGGTCATGACGTGCCACATCTTCCTCCATGTGTTAAAAAATGGAGTCTTGCCACTATCAAAAATCAACCTGCTGGTTTTTGACGAATGCCACCTTGCAATCACAGACCATCCTTATCAGGAAATAATGAAGGTGAAATTGCAGTCTGTTACAGCATTGAACAGGTGCTGTGAAATCACATCTGTCAGTGTAAAGAGATGGATGATAAAGGTCTCATCTAAGTGTCACTCCAAAGAGATGCTAAAAAGCTGTCGATCCATTATTATAGTATTAATGGGCATGTATTTTGTCCTGGAGATTGAACGCAGGCACTGATAAGATATTGTTGCTCATCTCAAACGCGTTCATACTGAACGTTTTAATTTTTAAGTCTAATAAATTTCTGGCACATTCTAAGTTCAGAGTAAAAATTCTGTCATTATTTACTCACCCTCGTTTCAAAGCTGAATGTCTGTGGAACATAAAAGAGGATGTTTTTGAGAAATGTGTGCATATAGTGGAAGTCAACAGGCTTCAGTGTTGTTTGGTTCCCAACGTTCTCCAAAATATCTTCTTTAGTGCGGAAGAAAGAATGTTATACAAGTTTGGAATGACATGCAGGTGCGTAAACAATGACAGAGTTTGAATCTTTGGGTGAATAATCTCTTTAAATTTAAAGATTGGCTGAATGCAGATATTTTGACTTCTCTGAATATGTGATCTTTTCTGAGAAGAGTCATATTTTAGTTATAACACTCACTAAGTTACAAATGCAGGCCATCGCTGTGGAAGTTGCATTCTCACTAAACATTTTAGCATTTCAGTAGAATACATTTTTTCCCTCATGATATTAAAGCACGTATGCTGGAAATTGGATTACACAACAATATTTACATAATTGACCAATTTTGGTACATGATGATTAAATAATCTACAAAAGTAGTTTTTGAATTGTCCGACTTTAGTTCAAGATAGATAGATCATATTGTAAGGTAGTTGGTGATAACAATTTCTACATATAATGTTTTATTAAACAGTGCCAGTCTTCTTTGCAGATTTGTGAGGGTTGTCCAGGCTGTCCTCGCATTTTTGGTCTGACTGCTTCCATTTTAAATGGCAAATGTGACCCTTGTGATCTGGAGGAGAAGATTCAGAACCTGGAGAAGATTTTGCAGAGCAATGCAGAAACTGCCACTGATCTTGTGGTGCTGGATAGGTATGTTTAGGATTTCCACTATGATGTATTTTTGCTTTTTTTACAGCTTATAGAACAGATGTTTTTCTTTGTAAAACTCTCTAACTTACACAATAGGATTGAGAAAAAAATGAATAAATATAGATGTTTCTTGCATGTGTGTTTATGTCCAGGTATGCGTCCCAGCCTCGTGAGGTAGTGCTTGACTGTGGACTGTACCAGGATCAGAGTGGGCTCTCTGAGAGGCTTTTAAATGAGCTCGATGAAGCCCTTAATTTTCTTAATGACTGCAACTTATCTGCTCATAGAGAAGACAGAGATCCCACATTCATCTCCAAACAGGTTCTTCTTTAGGGTCTTATTTTACAGCAACAATACTCTTGACAGGAGCTTCATGTTGATTGTGTGATTGTTTATCCCAAGGTGCTGAATGACTGCCGCGCCGTGTTGACTGTGCTGGGCCCTTGGTGCGCCGATAAAGCTGCGGGAATCATGGTCCGGGAGCTGCAGAAATATATCAAACATGAACAGGAAGAGCTGAACTGCAAGTTCCTGTTGTTCACAGACACCATTCTGAGAAAAATCCACGCCTTATGTGAGGAGCATTTCTCCCCAGCTTCCCTAGACCTGAAGTTTGTCACTCCCAAGGTCATCAAACTTCTGGAGATTCTCCACGAGTACAAGCCTTTCGAACGGCAGCAGTTTGAGAGTGTGGAGTGGTACAATAATCGCAATCAGGACAATTATGTTTCTTGGAGCGATTCCGAGGACGAAGATGAGGATGAAGAGGCAGAGGCAAAGGAAAAGCCCGAAGCTAATTTTCCGTCGCCTTTTACCAACATCCTCTGTGGTATCGTCTTTGTGGAAAGACGATATACGGCAGTTGTTTTAAACAGGTTTGTTTGCAGTGCTTCACTCTCTTTCTTGGAAATCATTCATTTACCATGCAAAAAAAATAATTTAGGAATCACATTATTATTATGTACAGTGTGAAAAATTTATATTTATTTTTTGATTCTCTATAGATAACAATTAACAGTATTTTTTTAAATGATTAATGTTTTTATATAGTAACTGAATATTAATTTAAAGCAAAGGTAATCTAAATGTATAAAAAGGATTTGATTGCTATGAAACTATAATTTGAGCAAAATAAAAACTGTAATATTGTGAAATATTATAATCATTTAAAATAGCTGCTTTCTATTTTAATATATTTTTAAAATGTAATTTATTCCTGTGCCAGCCAAGCTGAATTTTCAGCAGCCATGAGCCATGACAGTGTCACATGACCCTTCAGAAATCATTCTAATATGCTGATTTGGAG
The DNA here is from genome assembly GCF_018340385.1 of Cyprinus carpio. NCBI lineage: Eukaryota > Metazoa > Chordata > Actinopteri > Cypriniformes > Cyprinidae > Cyprinus > Cyprinus carpio. The sequence continues at coordinate 8,217,658 of NC_056588.1, read as the reverse complement.
CTCAAGAAACATTTGTTGTTATCAGTATTGAAACAGTTGTGCTGTGTAATATTTTTGTGGAAACCATGATACATTTTTTCAAGATTCTTTGATCAGAAAGTTCAAAAGAACCACATTTATATGAAATAGAAATCTTTTGTAATATTTTAAATGTCTTTATTGTCACTTTTGCTAAATTGAATGTGTCCTTGTTGAATAGCAGTATTGATTTCTTTAAAAAAAAAAAAAATAATACTTGATCACCCGAATCTTTAATTGCTTTGAAAGATTGCTTATTTAAAGGGATAGGTTACCCAAAAATGAAAATTCTGTCATTAATTGCTCACCCTCATGTTGTTCCAAACTCGTAAGACCTTTGATTCATCTTCGGAACACAAATTAAGATATTTTTGATGTGAAATATCCCTTTAAATTATCCAAAGGTACTTGAATGCACCTTGTATTATTTGTGTGTATCAGACTTATCAAGGAGGCAGGGAAGCAGGACCCAGAGCTGGCCTACATCAGTAGTAACTTCATCACAGGTCACAGCATTGGCAAGAACCAGCCTCGCAACAAACAAATGGAGGTGGAGTTCAGAAAACAAGAGGAGGTGAGTGAGTTCAGCAGTCCTAGAAAGTATCTTCAGGGCTCCAAACAAAAAAATCGAGTAAGGAGCCATTGGCTCCTATAAGAAAAAAACTTGGGTGGCAAATTATTTTTTTAGGTGCCACAGAATAAACATGTTTTTATTTATTTTCTTATTATTATTATTGTTTTTTTTTTTCATCAATCATACTGTCATGTGTTTATGTCTCATCTTTTCTTAACTTTATCAGCATTTTAATTCTTCTTTAAGATGACCTGAAAACTAAGGTTCACTTATAAAGGGATCATATGATGTTGCTAAAAATAACATTATTTTGTGTATGTGGTGTAATGCAATGTGTTTATGCGGTTTAAGGTTCAAAAAACACATTATTTTCCATATTTTTATTCCATCAATTTTTACAAAGCTCATCTTTCTGAAAAAGTGAGGTGTGCTCTGATTGGCCAGCTATCCAGTGCGTTGTGATTGGCCTAATGCCTTCAGCGTGTGACGGAAATGCCACTCCGAGACTCAGCAGCATTACAAACAATCCACCTGCACATCCCATCAACATCCCATCAACCATTCCATTCAATCAATTCATTCAAAGTACTGTTAAGAGTAACTAAATAACTCGGGATATTGGTTTATTTCCATAAACATCACCTGGCCACTGAGTGTAGTTTGGGCTCCTCCTCAATGCTTCCTGTAAACGTTGTCATACGCTCTTAAAAATTAAAGGTGCTTCATGATATCATAGACAAACATTTTTAGTCTAAATAGTTTCATAAAGAACCTTTTACATCTGAAGAACCTTTACGTTTCACAAAAGGTGAAGCAAATTATAAGAAAGTTATAACATGTAAATTCATAGGCCTAGTCGCCAGTGGCGACCTCAGCAAAAACTTCACTCGCAATAAAATTTTTTTAGTCGCAGTTTGGAACCGTGCTCTTGTGCAACTTCCTTAGCTTGTGGTGATCATAATGGTTTTTGCTAATTCACATTGCTGTCCAGGTCCTGAGGAAGTTCAGAGCCCATGAAACCAACTTGCTCATTGCAACCAGCATTGTGGAAGAAGGCGTTGATATTCCAAAGTGCAATTTGGTCGTTCGGTTTGACCTGCCGACAGAGTACCGGTCGTACGTGCAATCCAAAGGTCGCGCCCGGGCTCCAGTCTCCAATTACATCATGCTAGCTGACAGCGAACGGACAAAACCATTTGAGGAAGACCTCAAGACCTACAAGGCCATAGAGAAGGTCAGCAGGTTTAATGAGATTTCCTGTGTGTACATTAAAATGTGTCATTCTAATACTTGTACGTCTTTTAGATCCTCCGAAATAAGTGCTCGAAGTCAACAGAATGCAGTGATTTTGAACTGGAGCCAGTGACCGATGATGACAATGTTTTACCACCTTACGTCCTGCGCTCAGAGGACGGCGGCCCCCGTGTCACGATTAACACAGCCATCGGACACATCAACAGGTCAGTTTCTTTTTCTAAATCAAAGATTGCTATATTTTATATTATTATATTAATGTCTTTCTTAAATGTGTGTTGTACAGATATTGTGCTCGCTTGCCCAGTGATCCGTTCACTCATCTTGCTCCAAAGTGTAAAACTGTGGAGCTTAAGACTGGAGGTTATCAGTCCACACTCTTCCTACCCATTAACTCACCACTCAGAGTTCCTGTCACCGTGAGTTCTTGCCCAAATATATTTGACATTTTTCTAAATATTCTGGCATGTACTCTTATTTACTAGGAGTTAAAGGGAGAGTTTAGCCAGACTGTCATAGTTTCCTCACCCTTGTGTTATTCCAAACCTGATTGACTGACTTTCTTCCATGGAACACAAAAGGAGATGTTTTGAAGAATGTTCACGCTGCTTTTTCCCATGCAACGAAAGTGGATGGAAACCATGAGTTGTCAAACTCCAAAAAATTATAAAAAGCACCAGAAAAGTTGTTTATATGATTTGAGTGCTTTAATCCAAGTTATTTATGGCCATATGATTATTTGTCTTAGACACAGACTGAAATTTAAGGTTTTCAATGACAATCTTTCCTTGAAAATCCATGGCAGCAATGGTCACCATTCACCTTCATTGTATGAAACAGAATAGTTTGAATGTTCTTTTGTGTTCCATGGAAGAAAGTCATACAGTTTTTGAAGGACATGAGGATGAGTATATGATGACAAATGAAATTTTTTTTAATACAAAAATGCATGCAGTTTTTCTAAAAATCCCTGATTGAGAGTAAAAAGTCTTCTAAATGTTTCTTCAACCCTTTAGGGGCCAACAATGAACTGTGCAAGACTTGCTGAGAAAGCTGTTGCTCTTCTCTGTTGTGAAAAGCTGCACAAAATTGGTGAGCATGAAAAAGTCTTTCTGATGCATTGTGGGACTGAGATGCACTGACTGATGTGAGATATTTGTTTCTAGGTGAACTGGATGATCATTTGATGCCAGTGGGAAAGGAAACTGTGAAGTATGAGGAGGAGCTGGACCTGCATGATGAGGAGGAGACGAACGTGCCAGGAAGACCAGGCTCCACCAAACGGAGACAGTGTTACCCAAAAGCCGTAAGTGTCATGAACCTGAAATGTTGTTTTTGGTATCACCATAGTTTGGGGTTGATAAGTGTCTTTACGCACTTATTGCATGTATTTGACCAGAAATACAGTGAAACGCATATTGTGAAATAGTATTATAGCAGATAATTTTAACATCTTTATGGTCATTGTTTGATCAATTGAATTCATCCTTGCTGAATAAAATATTATTTTCTTTTTTTTTTTCTTTTTTTTTTTTTTTTTTAAAGTACAATGTGTAGAAGGTATACAGTCATGTTGGATATGCTGTCTTGTAGATACCAGAGTGTCTGCGGGGTTGTTACCCTGTGCCAGAACAGCCTTGCTACCTTTACGTCATAGGGATGGTCCTTACCACACCTCTTCCTGATGAGCTCAACTTCCGGCGGAGGAAGCTGTACCCACCAGAGGACACTACCCGATGTTTTGGCATTCTGACAGCTAAACCAATACCTCGGGTAATCACCTTTCATTTAACTTCTCTTTCTGAACTTGTCAGTCTTTATTCATTGTGAAATGCTTGGATAATTAATTTGAATACAGTTGCATTTATCCTTCATTTGATATTTGATTGTATCTGAAATTCATTTAACTTGCCTTGAACTTTAAGTAAACAACAGGCTTTTTTTTCGGTTCTATGTCACCAGATCCCTCACTTCCCTGTGTATACACGTTCTGGTGAGGTGACCATTTCGATTGAGCTGCAGAAGTCGGGTTTCACTCTGAGCGCGGAGCAGCTGGAGCTGATCACGCGTTTGCACCAGTACATCTTCTCCCACATCCTCCGTCTTGAAAAGCCAGCACTAGAGTTTAAGCCCATAGAGGCAGATTCTGCCTACTGCATTCTACCTCTCAACATTGGTGAGTGCTGCAGTCAGTCAGACCGAGATGTTGTCTTGTGTAAATGAGACATTTTAGGATATTGTCATATCTAGATCTGCAATGAATCTGTCAAATATTTCTTTCATTATTTGGACAAAATGCCAAATTTTATGACCTGTATTTTATTGAGCAGACATGGGCATTTCACTGATCCATTTTTTCCTTTAAAACATCTTCCGAGGTAATCCATTTCACAGCACACAGACCCAATTTATGATGAAAAACAGGACTTTTTTTTGACAGCACCGGGACTTTTATTTTAACAGCACATGCACAGGACCTTGCATTCTTCATCTTCATTAGTCAACAGTTCTGTCTAAAATTATTACAGAGAAAATTGTCTAACAAAGAAGTTAAATGATATTTTAAAAAATATAGATTTGTTATATTCTTTTTTTTTAAATTTTATTAGTAACAGAGATGCAAACACTAACTTTCTCATATGCAGTCTGGATTCTGAAAATATGCATTTGTCATTTAAACAAGTCTTTAAGTATCTAATAAATATTTAATTAAAATAATCTCACAAACAGTAGCGAATACAGCTGTTAAATCATATGAAGAGTCCATTTTTTTACAAAAATGAGCGAACAAACTTGATATCCTTGATTTCTTACTATTCTGTGCTGAATGTGGTTGGTGTAATATTTTTATATTCTTATGTTCGTTGAAATTAGCATTACATAGTTTTTTGAGAAAATAAGATTTCTGGTGCAGACTTACCAGATTGCTGAGTGCACTGTTGGTTACAGTGTCCACTTCAATTTATATATATATATATATATATATATATATATATATATATATATATATATATATATATATATATTAATATTTATTAGGGGTGGGACGGTTTGTGGAAAAAAATCGAACTGTACGGTACTCCACACACGGTTCGGCATGCACTAGGATCACGATTCAACTTAAATCTGACAACGCATCTGTAATATGGTTTCTTATAAATGACACATAAAAAAAACAGGGTTCGGCTAATGTATGTTTCTGTTGATGGATAGCACATTCTGGCTTCCCAGTACATTACAATAACAGTGCTGAAAAAAACAAAACAAAACTTGGACAAACCATTCACTCTTGTTCAATGCGAATGCCGTATGCTGGAATATGAACACTGAGCAGTCATTCATCACCGGGTGCTGATAGCGCGCACACAGATGAGACATGAACAGCACACATTGATATCTGTGTCTAAACTAAACTCTATTAAGCTTTGCCAGTTTAAACATTTAAGAGCCAGAGGACGCAAGTTCACATGAGCAGTGAGAAGATTTGTGCATGCGCTCAGCCGAAGCATGCAAACCCGCATCTCAGAACGCGCAAATATTAAGCTCTATCTGAAGTATTGTGTTTGAATGGACAAATTCACACAAAAATTATGTCAAAATGCCCATCTTGGTAAGTATCCTACAGCAGACATAGCCGGCTGAACGTACTGGATCAGTGCATTCTCTTAAAGTGACGGTCTTAATATTAATCGAACAGCAACAACAAAGAAATCACTCACTGCTCTTGATTGAATAGCTTTTGTAACTTTAATAAAGATTCATCTTTAAGTTATACAGTCAAATATGCAATGCTGTTTTACATTTGATTTCTTTATTAAATTTCTGTACCTTAAAACTAATGGTAGTCACTGTTTATTTTATTTGTATCTTTACTTTATCGTATTTATTTTTGCTGTTGCTTGTAGTTAGAATATTCTTATTTTCTTTATTTTTATTTGAAAGTATAATTTTTCTATAAACAGCACAAACGGAACGTACCGAAACCGTGACCCTAAAACCGTGATACAAACCGAACCATGAAAAAGTTGAACCGTTCCACCCCAATATATATATATTCTTTATTTGTGAAAATATACCATACAGAAGTACAATAATAGGAAGATTATATCGACAATATAAATAGATTTTAAAATCTAAAAGTATAATCTAGTATAATCTAATCAGGTTTATTTTTATCAAGTTCAAAATTATAATTTCAAATTTTCAAACCTGTTTCTAATTTAATAAATATTATTTTAAGTAAACACATATTTCATTGCATCTTGTGTTGTTTAATATTTAATATATGTATTAATTAAATATATAACATATATATCCATTAACACACATGTCCACTTTATATCTGTCATCGGCCACACTGCTCTCTAAGATATTGGCTATAAAATCTTTATTAGTTGACCACTTGTTGCAACTCTAGTCCTGTAACTTCTGTTCTGTTTAGTTGAGGATTCCAATACGTTGGACCTGGATTTCAAGTTCATGGAGGATATTGAGAAGTCTGAAGCACGCATTGGCATTCCAAATACTCAGTACACCAAGCAAAACCCATTCATTTTCAAATTGGAGGACTACCAGGATGCTGTCATCATTCCGAGGTAAAAAAAAAGTATTATTATTGTACTATTTTATTATTGTACTTGCAATTAAGCTTTCATTGATGACTTACTGTATACTGGGCTTTTGTTTTCATTGAAGTTGAACTCTACTCCTCCGTCTCGTTCCTTCCTCTCAGGTATCGTAATTTTGACCAGCCACATCGGTTCTATGTGGCTGACGTTTACACAGACCTCACCCCACTCAGTAAATTCCCCTCTCCAGAGTACGAGACTTTCGCTGAGTACTACAAAACCAAGTACAACCTGGACCTGTCTAATGTTAACCAGCCTCTACTGGATGTGGACCACACATCTTCAAGGTAGGGAAAAAAAGACATTCTGGTATGTGCTCTTTTTTTTCTTCCTGAGAAATTCGTTATATGTCCATGGTGGTCTTTTCCTGTAGATTGAATCTTTTAACTCCCCGGCATCTTAATCAAAAGGGGAAAGCCCTTCCTCTCAGTAGTGCGGAGAAGAGAAAGGCCAAGTGGGAAAGCCTACAAAACAAACAGGTATTAACTGATGGAAAGAATTTGCAGTGATAATTATAAGTCATCATACCTGAATTAAATCAAATCACATCTACTGTTCCTTCTGCTTAGATTTTAGTTCCGGAGCTCTGTGCCATTCACCCCATCCCAGCCTCTTTATGGAGGAAAGCCGTCTGCCTTCCCAGCATTCTCTACAGACTTCACTGCCTTCTGACGGCCGAAGAGCTGCGGTCTCAGACAGCCATTGACGCTGGTGTAGGCGCTCAGACCCTGCCTCCTGATTTCAGGTCAGTTAAAAAAAAAATCCACAAACCATATGCATAACTAGGGCTGGGCAATATATCGAACGATATGATTATGCGCATCTAGTCAGTAAAGCCGGTTACCACTAAATCGGCATCACCTGCTTTCAAATGGAGTGGCATTTAATAGACAGAGCCAAAGATCACTGACAAGCTACGCAATATTGCGTTCATTATCGCAGATGAATCGCCTTTGATAATGAACACAATATTGTGTAGCTTGTCAGTGATCTATGGCTCTGTCTATTAAATGCCGCTCCATCTGAAAGCAGGTGATGGTGATTTAGCGGTAATCAGGGAACCGGCTTTACTGGCAAAATGCGTGTGACAACCGCATGCGATATATTGCCCAGCCCTATGCATAACACTCATTCACTCTTTTCCAAACTCGAGTGAGCTCTCTCCATAGACAGTATTGTAATGCAAGAGAATGCCTACTCTAAAAACGTATTATAAATTTTTTTGACAAAATTAATCCTCATAAGAAAATATGCTTCTCAATAATGCACTGCATCAAGCTCATTTTAAACAAATGGTGAACAAAGTGGCAGAAAAGTTTCATTCGGTATTATAAAGCATTGTTATAAATGGTTGATTCTAATTAGTGGTTGAACAATTTATTGCCATGGACGATATATTGGCCAGCAAATTTTAATTATTGGCTGATAAATTGTTTCTGCTTGGCCAATAAAGTGGACCTTTTTTTGGGCACCGTTTACAATGGAGGACTTTTATTTTGACAGCGTTGAGAATTCCAGTGCATGAGTGCAGTATAATTTTTTATTTATTTGTGTATATATATATATAAATATATAAATATAAATATATAAATAAATACAAAAAATACATATATATATATTTAACAGGTATATTTTTTTAATATCATTTTTTTCCACATTGGTTCATTTTCTAATTATTAATTTATAATTTAGTGCCATATATACCCCCCCCCCCACCATGGTACCAGCATTGTCAGTGGCCATCAAAAAATCTGATCAACCACTAATTCTAATTTCAATATGATAACATTGTCATGTGCAGTGTACTTTATTTTTATTAAAGTGTTGTATAGTTGGCTTAGCAACATGCTAATACCAAACTCTATTGGATTCATTTGTAACTCAAGTCATATGTGTGGCACAGAGAGTTACTGCCTTTATAAAGTGTTCCAATTAATTTGTGGGGTAACATCTCAGTTAGAGTGCTACCTTAGAAAGCAGCTGGCTTCAGCAGTGACAGCATTTTAGGAAGTGCTCCCATTTAAGTTCTAATCTTATTGAATATTAACCCCAGGTATCCAAATTTGGATTTCGGATGGAAGAAATCCATCGACAGCAAGTCTTTCATTTCCTGCCCCAGTGCGTGTATGGAAGACGACGATCACTGTAAACACGGCACAAGCTCAGATTCAGACCACACTGCCCAGGAGGGCTGCAGTACGGAGGCCTCCCAGCCTCCAGAGGGCGCGCTCCCCTGTGAGAACTGCGACACACCAGATAAAATGCTAGAAACTCACATGCTCCCTGTGACTGATCTCCAGACGCCGAACAAAGACAAGAGTGACTGCGTCTTTTCCTGTAACCTCCTTAACGGCACTCGGAGCAATAGCGACAACCTTCCACATAGACCTGACATTTGCCAATGCTCTCAGCTGGGCCCTCTGGAGAGTGACCTATCAACACAAACCACTACCTCAGTTCCTGTGAGGCCCTCTCCAGCCGGCGAGCCACAGCCCCAGCCCAGCGATGAATGTACCCCAGGCAGAAACTCAAATCTCTGTGACAGACATGTGAAAAAACCTACCTCAAACTGTTTCCCCAAACCAGAGATGGCAACTAGCACCACAGCACCTTCAGAAGTGTCATCAGAAGTCTCTGACGTGACATCTACATCAACCTGCACAGGTCCAGCCTGGGATTCTCCGAAAACCTTGGGCCCCAACCCCGGCCTCATCTTGCAGGCCCTGACCCTCTCCAACGCCAGTGATGGCTTCAATCTGGAGAGACTGGAGATGTTGGGTGACTCTTTCCTGAAACACGGCATCACCACCTACCTGTTCTGCACTTACCCTGACGCCCACGAGGGCAGACTGTCATACATGAGAAGCAAGAAGGTATGATTCAGCCACAGTGAAGACTAAGATTATTAGAGTAACTGCAAAGCAAAAAACACCTTAGTTACCAAATAATATTGCATTGTGAGCCACAGGTAGTATTTTTGTATTGTGGCAACAAGTCTTACATGGGATTTTTTTTTTTTTTTTTTAATAATTTTATATATTTGCAAATTAAGTTATATTTTTCCTTAATTTTAAAAAAATGTTCACTATTTTAATAGTTTCTTGATTTTACATAGTTTAAATATGCTTAAATGTTATTCTTAGTAGTACACACTATTCTTAAATATTTATTAATGAATATTAAATACACTGTAAAAAAAGACAAAGCTAAAGATTAAAACAGATTGCTGAAGTGTGTTTTACAAGAAAGTACAATTTCAGTTTTTCTGTTTCAAAATTTCATGATTAACTCAGTGTGTTTCTTGCTGTTTCTTTGTAATTGTTCATTTTCTGAGTGAAAATTGTTTCCATTCATATTTTTTTTCAGTGTGTTCAGTTAAATTTAAATAATATATATTTAAATCATTTATTTTTCATTTTTAAAAAGTATTAACTTTAATATACTTATTTAAATATGAGTAATACTAAACCGTATTCTTATGTATTATTAAATATTAATGTATGTAATGCTATTAAACGCAATGTTATTATTATTTTTATTTTACGAAATAAATTTAGCACCAGGAGCTGAATTGTTTTTTGTAGATATTGTCAGCCTTAGTTGTACTATTTTTAAACTTGATAAATACATTTAAGTTCATTCTTGTAAAATAATTTCCCTTTGCTTTTTACTAATAGAATATTCACCATTTAAAGTCTAACTGATGAATTTGTGAGACTTGCATATTGAACTGTTTTCAGTTTTCGTCACACATCGCTTTGCAGTTACTTGTGTTTTATTGAGGAAATTATAATTTTATTCAAATTGCTGTTACCAATTTATAAAGGTTTTGGCAGCTGATATGCCTCATATTTATTTGAATACTGCTTAATTAATTTATACTTCATGTGTTATATGAAAAAAAACTTATTTTGCTCCGATATCTCCAGGTCAGCAACTGTAACCTTTATCGCCTGGGAAAGAAAAAGGGCCTTCCCAGTCGAATGGTGGTATCCATATTTGATCCCCCGGTAAACTGGCTTCCCCCGGGCTACGTTGTGAATCAGGACAAAAGCAGCACAGACAAGTGGGACTCGGATGAGGTATGAGTCAGAGACCGTCTCTGTTTGTTTACCAGATAGCTCAAGTCAAGCTTAACCCAATATCAACATGCATCTTCATGCACAATTACAAGTCTGTTTACATGGCTCTGTGCCTTGAGCTGAGAAACATCTTGGCAGAGTTGTGCTGCAGCTGTTTCCTGTTATTGCCACTAGGGGGCAGGTTCATCCTTTGTGGTTGAAACTGGGTTTCAGAATGGAGGACAGAATTTATGCAGTTGTTTATTTTATATGGAAAAGACTAGAAATAGTCAGTTCAGCATGGAACACCTTTGGTTTGATTGCACCTTTGGTTTTAAGCTAATGCCAGCAAATCTTCCACAGTTTATGTCACTTGTTGTCTCCAGGGCTCTGAATACAAGAAATGGATGAAAAAGTAAAAAGCAACTTAATAAATTTACATTAAATATAATAATGCCAACCCACTGAAATTCCTGTTACAGTTTTTAGTGTATTTTAGATCAAATAATTGCCATTTTGGTGACTTCTTTTAAAAACATTACAAAATCTTTCCAGCCCCCTAATGTTTTTCACTTTATCAAAACAAAGGCAACTTTTATTCTGTGATTCGGGAAATTCAATATTATAGATTGTTAAAATCTTATCACAATGCATAAATATATCTTGAAATTCAAGTTATCTGCAGACCTTAACCCAAGGCACAATTGAAAGAAACATGTCAGGTCAGGAAGAGGTGCCACAATTACTTAAAATGAAATGTATGAAATATTAAGTAGAAGCCACAATTTTCCATCTGTTTTTAAGCATATGTAATGTATTAGGACATGTGCACAGAACCAAGTAAGAAAAATGGAAAGAACTCTGCTTCTGGTTTCTACCAGACCTCTCCATGGTTTCAACGGAGACTGGCTGTATGTTTTGGGTCGCTCTGTGTGGTTCGGGCCGGGGTGTATATGTATGATATGAAATGTACTAAATTTGCCTTGGGTACTGTAATTTTAAGTGTCACTTCCATGTATTATTACAGTATAAGGTGTCAAGTGTTTTAACATTTTAATGCATATGCAGTAGACGTTTTCTCATATGGTCAGTGTTATGGCATATTAATGATTAAAAAAAAAAAGATTTTTAGGATACATTTCAGCTTTTGAATCTCATTAGATTGGATGAGTCATTGACTTGGACTCTGTTGAGCTCTCCTGAGCAAACATAATACTGTGGTTGAACTAAAAGACTTTTAAATTGTAATCTTTACAAATCTGTTGTAGAGACTGAGCCTTGGCTTTACAGGGCTCTTGGACTCGACGTTCCTTTCATGATGTTGTTTGGTTTTGTTTTGTTTGAGATGTAAGACATTGGGAAATCTGTTTTTGTTTCTCAGAATAAAGATTTGGCCAACGGAAAAGCAAGTGATAATGAGGATGACGACGATGAGGCAGAGGATGTAGAGGTCGAGCCGTCTAAAGAAGAGGTCAGTGTGGAAGATGAGCTGGAGTACTACTATGAGCACATCAAATTCATTGATAACATGCTGATTGGCTCCGGCGCCTTTGGGAAGAAGATCTCCCTCCAGCCGGCTGAGCCCGGCTACGAATGGAAAGCCCCCAAAAAAGCCCACAACTCCCACTTTTCCCCAGACGGTGGCGCTGACGAGTTTGATTACAGTTCCTGGGACGCCATGTGCTACCTGGACCCCAGCAAAGCTGGCGAGGAGGATGACTTTGTGGTGGGCTTCTGGAACCCGTCAGAGGAAAACTGTGGCACGGATATTGGGAAACAGTCCATCTCCTACGATCTTCACACCGAGCAGTGCATCGCCGATAAGAGCATAGCCGACTGTGTGGAGGCGCTGCTGGGGTGCTACCTCACCAGCTGTGGGGAGAGGGCGGCCCAGTTGTTCCTGTGCTCCCTCGGCCTGAAGGTGCTGCCAGCGGAGAAGCAGAGTTCAGGGGGGTCTGCCGAGCTGCAGTACGGCTGCCTGAAGATCCCTCCACGCTGCATGTTTGACCACCCGGATGCTGAGCGGACCCTCAACCACCTCATCTCTGGCTTCGAGAACTTCGAGAAGAAGATAAACTACACGTTTCAAAACAAGGCATATCTTCTGCAGGCTTTCACTCACGCCTCGTATCATTACAACACCATCACAGGTCCGTGGACGTTATTTACACAGCACACTTTCTTTTAGGATTGTGGTCTGATTCCATCAGTATTTCCTTTAGTCATTTTTAGGAGACACCCTCTTCCCAATCCTTACTGAACAAAAACAGTACTGCTTTTGGAATTTGTGCATACTACTTTATTTAAATTACCACTCATTACAACAAATACAAGTATTATTATTATATTTTATATGATATAATTTCTAATAATAATAATCATAATAATAAATTAAATGTATACTTTAATATAATAATAATATATTGTCAATTGTTATAATAATAATAAATTCATTAAAACTATTTAATATAATGTATATAATATAAAATAAAATATATAATTTGATGATGATAATAATAAATGGTCATGATAATTCTTTTATTTTCATAAAATAAGCTATTTAGAATGAACAATAATTTAATAAGTTATAATTAAAACAAATATTACAAAGCATATCTAATTAAAATATTCAGTATAATAATGATTGTTATATTACATCAAAATAAAAAAATATAACTCATAAACTCATAAATTTAACACGTTGATTTGAGTCACTCACATAAAATATGTTGCATATAATTTACAAAAAATATTTGATTTGAGTCACTCACATAAAATGTTGCATATAATTTACAAAAAATATGTAGTACTGGTATGCCACGCAACTCCAAGTGTGAGATGAAGTACTGATGAATTGTATAACTGTCTTTTTCAATTTGTCTTAATTTTTATTGTTCAAAGTAATACTTATTACAGCTAAAAATCTGATGCAGTTGGGTAAACAATAACTCATTATAACCAATAACTAATTATTCATCTCAATTATTATTTATTATGGAGATCTGGCTCAAAAGAATCCGCATACACTCATCGCACTGTATTTTTGTTGCATGCACCTGGAAAAAACAACTCTACAGAAAAAAATACTGTATTTCCAGTAGTGTTTTTCACAATCACTTCATATTTCTTGTGCTGTGACTGTGTTATATTAATGTTCTGTGATATTAATGGTCTCTTTTTAACCTTCCTTGTACCACTCTGAACTTTGAACAGATTGTTATCAGCGGTTGGAGTTCCTTGGTGATGCAATTTTAGACTACCTCATAACAAAGCACCTTTATGAAGATCCCCGGCAGCACTCCCCAGGCGTGCTGACTGACCTGCGCTCTGCACTTGTCAACAACACCATATTTGCTTCCCTGGCTGTCAAGTACGATTACCACAAGTACTTCAAAGCTGTCTCGCCCGAACTGTTCCACGTGATCGATGATTTTGTGCAATTTCAGCTAGAGAAGAATGAAATGCAAGGAATGGATTCGGAGGTGAGCTATCATCTCACCATTATCTGTTAAAGATATTAGGCCTTGGAAATGATAATTTAATTTATAGCATTGTCAACATATATGTATAATATTTCCTAAAGATTTAGTACCGTGACATGCTATCATTGGCGGTCATCTTGAATCTGGTCTGTGTTTGTATTTGTTTTTGTTTTTGGATTGCAAAAATGCAGTTGGATTTAATTTATTTTGAAATGGTTATCTTGGCACTGAATCGGGTCTTGTTTGACGGGAAAGCATTTTATGCCTAAGGGACAACACTGGATACTGAAAGAGGAAAGACAAATTGAATAAAATAAGCAATGTTCCCCTTAATTACATAGCTGGGTAATGTTGTCCCCAATATTGGACATTTAGATCTTTTAAACATAATACTAAAAGTAATTGATCGCAGTTCATTTTGAGAGGAAATACCATTACAGTACCAGTATAGCTGTCAGTTCACATTTTAAGTTACGACCAAAGTTATTTTTTTCTGCTGTTTGTTGTGTGTGATTATTTGGGGACGTGAATTTGACATGGATAAGCATAGTTTTCTGTCCTGAGAGGAAACTCTTATTTCCTGTGTATGTCTCTTAGCTTCGCCGATCAGAGGAAGATGAGGAGAAGGAGGAAGACATTGAGGTCCCCAAAGCAATGGGAGACATCTTTGAATCACTAGCTGGTGCAATTTACATGGATAGCAGGATGTCACTTGAGACAGTTTGGCAAGTGTATTATCCAATGATGAGGCCACTCATAGGTAAGGGCCAAAGATGCACAGACGAAAAATCAGTTCTGCATTTCTATTCCGTCTGATTGTCTGCCGGCTCATGTGGCGAAGACCATAAGTTCAGTCATTTTCAAACATAGTGTAATTTTTATGCATGATGAAATGCCAGATTGAAATGCGCTGCTTTTGTTTTTGCCTCGTTTTCTAGAAAAATTCTCTGCTAATGTCCCTCGATCCCCAGTGCGAGAACTCTTGGAGATGGAACCAGAGACAGCTAAGTTCAGGTGGGAATGTCTTTTCTTTATACGCAAGCAAACTTTTAACATAATCACCCGCAAAATACACACATTAGCTATAATTTGAATACACTGTAAAAGTTACTGTATCAGTGTGTGGTTCAGAGCAAATATGAGGTCATTTGAAAAAATCTGAATCTTGATGTTTCCAAGTTCCTACAACCTTCTTATATTAGAGATTTGAAGCTGTAATGTGAATATGGCTGGTTTGATGCCAAAATTTTAGCTTTGGTGTATCAGTATCAAAACTAAATGAACATGTTAGCCTTGGTGGAATTATTATTATTAATATTGGTAATTAATATTATGGTTGAGTCTATGTATCAAAAATGTGGGGTTAATCTCATAATTTATAATATCTATATATTTTTTTTAAAAAATGAAGTTATTATAAATTGTATATGAAATTATGCATAATATAGTTAATGATAATAACAATAATAGTTATAATAATAATAATAATTATTATTATTATTGCTTTTTTAAACAATTCAACAAATAAAAGTAATTTGTTTTGCAGCCCAGGTAATAAACCAAAATCTGAAAAATTATGTTGTGAATAGTAAACGTCTTTTTTGTATTACTATACTCGTAATACCAGTATATCACAGAGTATACAGTTTGCTTGATGGTTGCTATAACTAAATTTAAAATTAGTGTCTGTGTATTAAAATTATTAATATTATTAAATTATTATCATTGTTATTAATATTATTTTTACATTTATTATTTTTAAATGTTTCATTTAAAAATGTATTATTATTAAAAAAAAAAAAAAAATTGCTGCCAGTAAACCTGCTATATGGTGTTCTTGATGGTTGTTATAATTTAATTAAAGGTGCTGTGTGTAAGATTTTGACTCTACTAAAGCATAAAAATACCATAATATGTTTGCAGATATTTAAGAAACATGTTAAGTTAACATACTTGTTTATCTGAAAAACTATGCAACAGTCAATTATTCTCCTTTGAAAATGTGCGTTCCGGCCGGAATGTCCGTGTTTGTTTTGGTTTGTGAAACCCGCCCACTGCCAGTTTGCCAAATTGTATTTCGGCATCCCCGGTTGCCAGTTGGTGGAAAACACAGCGTATTTAATTTCAGTCATTGTCAAGTGAGCTCCTTCCTGTTGGCGTTGTCAATCTGGCAACCTAAGTGTGCATCAAGTCTGAGGAGGAGGGGCCTGGTGAAAAAACCCTCTCCAATATTTTGAATTTGGACTGCAATACCTAGTTCAACCACTCGGTGTCAATCCTACATACAGCACCTTTAAACTTAATTTAAACCTATATATTTATATTTAATTTAAACCTATATATTTATTAACATGTTTTGCATGAATAGTTGTTGTTTTTGTGTCATTGTTTGTCATTTGTTGATAGTCATAGTCATATCTCGGTTGTTTTTGTTTTTTTTTCTGACTCCGACAGCCCTGCGGAGAGAACCTACGATGGAAAAGTACGGGTGACGGTGGAAGTGGTGGGCAAAGGCAAGTTCAAAGGCGTGGGACGCAGCTACCGGATAGCCAAGTCAGCGGCCGCCCGCCGAGCCCTGCGCAGTCTCAAAGCCAATCAACCTCAGGTCCAAAATAACTGAGCTTCAGACAGCAGACACCCCAACGCACCAGTCAAAAACACAGCAGAACCCTCTCGGCACCAGTTTATGACCGAGTGAAGAATCGTGGCTGACTGTGTTCTCACCGGGGTTGTCAAACTCAAATGAATCGAGTCAAAAGATTTCAGCATAATTCACGTAGGGTTCATATTTCATTTTATTCTTTACGTGCGCAAACACAATCTTTTTTTCTCCCCAGCTTTGTTTGATCACGAGTGCTTTTTTATGTATTGCAAGTGTTAAGAAAAAGGTCAGGTCTTCTTTTCCCCCCCTCCCTTCCCTATTTTTATTAATATTAAAAAAGTTATATGCTCTGCTTTGTGGTAGTGATTAAACAAAAAAGCTAAAGCTTATAGGTAGTATTTCAGTGTACATAGTTTAAACTCCAAGGCATCAACTAAATAAGAGAAAAAAAAAAACAGTGACATCAAAACACAAAATTCCTCAGTCTGTGCACTAGTGCCAGTTTTGCTGCCGTTTGGCAGGAAGGGCACATGGAAAGAAAGATGCTGTTGGTGTGAAGTGTTTTTCTCTATCTTAAGATGATATATTCTCAATCAAAATTGCACTTCTCTAGGGTCCGCTTTATTTTGACGAGAATAAATCGTCTAGATCTGTATTGAATTGAGAGAGAAATGCCCTCGCATCCTTAAGGCGGATAGGAATTTGACATTCCCGATTACTGTAATCAACATGCTTGTAAACGGCACTTGAGGATGTATGTTCGTGTAGCCAACCGGATGGGTTGCATAGACGTCATAGAGCTACGTTATATATATAAAAAAAAAAAATGAGATTAAATGTTTATTATGACATATTCGTTGATACTTGGGTTTTAGTAATGTCTTTTGATACTGATATTGATGATATTTAGTTGTCTTTATGAATATTAGATATCTCCATAGACTGACTTGACTGACTTAGTTTTGATATAATGACACGAACGATAAACAGGAGGACATATCACCTGGGAAAATATGCTGCAGATTTTATATTAAAAAAACAGAAAGAGAAAAATAGGATCGGATAATTCTGTAAGACACAAAGCACCTTTACGTACCGTCTTTAGGACAAACCGATATTTCGCTAGATGACTTCACATGCATCGCTTACCAAAGTTGATACTGATGCAGAGTTGTGAGGTTGCACCTGTTAAATCAATCCCTCAACATTCACACGTTTGGAGATGTGGTAACCAGCCTTTATTTTAGTATAAATGTGTTGTAGCCTCTTGTCTAGCCTAAATGTTTTCATTTTAATAGGCATTCTTCACTTGAATACCTCAGTTAATTGCATGCATTTTTTTTTTTTTTGGTGCTATGTTTAAGCTTGAATTTCTCATCTTTTTGCACTGTAACTGTATTACCTCTTAATTTTACCTTTTTTAAATCTATTGTCAGCTTGTCAAGCTCTAGAAATTGTTTCCCCATTTGTTATTCTTTTGGTTTTTATGCTTGAAGGGGAAATGCTGAGAAAAAAAAAAAACGTTCTCCGCACATAACCCATAAAAAAAAAAAACGTTCTCCGCACATAACCTTGATGCCTCTCTGATGAGCTTGGATTTTGCTTCACATGAAAACAATTGTGCATCCCATCAGAAGGGTTACTTAACACTTGAGAAAATCGATAGATTGCACTCTGATGCATTCTTATAAGCCATGCATCTCCCCTTTGTCACTTGCCTCTCTTGCAGTCTTACCAACTCTAATTACCATTTTTTTTCAGTCAGTAATTAATTTAATAACCCTTATCTATCATTGTTACCCCAGAAATAAGGGTGCAAATTTTATGATGTAAATTTTGACATCTTGAAGGCTACCTAACTTTCCCCCTCCTCGTTCTGTCTATACTTCAGTTATGTTACGGACAAACTATTCCTGAAGTTACATTATCCCAGGCATTTCTACCTCAGAATACCCTTGTGAATAGTTTGGCCTTATCATAAAACATTAATTAATATATTTGTGGATATGCCTTTTTACAAATCTGAATGGCATTGAGGCACAGTATTGTATATGCTCATCAGCACCTTACAGGGGGATAAATATATATTCTCACAACTATTTGCACTAGAAAACATTCCCACTGACATTAAATTTGCATTTTCTTTTAATGGAGTTTGCTCTAAAGTGGTGCCTTTCAACCCTGTAACAATGATGAAACATCTAAACGCTCATCCTTTGCTACTGTAGCAGTTCTTTGCATTATGGTTTGTATATGGTTAAGGACTTTTGGTGCCATGCTTCATACTGGATATTGCCTTCCAATTTTAGTTTGTTGTGGCATGAAAGTTTAGCTTTTTTCGGGTTCTGTATCTCCTAGGCTATTAAAACTTAGTTCTAGCCTGATATAGCCAATATTTCATGAACAAATGGGGCTCCAACTGATGTACACCTGGTCTTGAGAGTGAGTGCAATCTGGTTCCATTTTAGCAAGAGTTGAGTGACCCTCTCTACATGATCTCAGTCACATCCCCGGAGCTGAGTATTGAAAGTCATTGGAAATGAATGGGTTTCCGTATTCCCTCAACCAATGGCATGAGTTTGCGTATCAGGGTCAATGTGCACCGGCCCTGCATTATGACACTGTTTCTGTAACCCGTAACCCTCAGACTATTGCAACCCTTTTTTTTTGTTTGTTTGTGTGTTTTTTTTTTCTTTCTAGCTTACGTTTTTTTTTTTTTTCTTCCAAGCCTCTGAAAGGCGCACACTTTTTTTTCCTTCACGTTTTGTTTAAGCTTTCTTCTCACTGTTGGTTTTTAACTTTCAGAGAATGTGAAATCACACATATGGTGCCACCACATGGATATGGAGATTTTTTTTTTCTTTTCACTACCAATAATCGATCATCATGCCAGAGCTAGTCCCACAGAACAGATATCATTGTATTAAAAAAAGGAAAGAATTTGAGTCTTTCACCATCTGTGGGAGTGTCTTCTTAAAGTGGTCCTCCATCGTATCATATGCTGCAGATTGTATTTTCCTTCATGGTGGAGAATAATTTTTTTGTGTGTTGTTTTCTGTTTTCTTTTTAAACATGTAGCACAAATAAGCATTGCACTCGGGCGCCATACTTTACCTCATGTCAGAACGATAAAAAAATACAAAACATGTATATATGATGCCGTAACGTTTAAAGGAATAACTTGTGGTTTTGGCCTTGCTGCTGTTTGCATCGCTGGTATTTTACCAATGTATTTAAAAGTGATCAGAGAGATACAATGTGCCTGCAGGATATCATCAGAGAAAATACACTGTAGAAAAGTAGTTTCCAATCTCTACAATCTTGGGCTAAATATGTGTCCTGTGTGTACATTCATGTCCTGCCTTAATGTAGTACTTTGAATATGGAATTGTAATGTAACCCATCAAGTCCTTCGACTGGCATGATTTTTAATATGTTGGGATGGCAGTGTCCCTCATCCATCACCCCCTTCCCACCCATATTAGTTATTGATTATATAAATCCAGATGAATTAGTGCATGTAGGTGAAAACTCTCCATTCCACCCAACTTGTATTTCCTTTGTAGACAAAATGCATTGTATAGATCTGATTAAATCAGCCCTAAAATTTATTTAAAAGGGCTTTATTTCATAGCAAAGTGTCATACTTTTTTTTTTTTTTCTAAGGAAAAAATGCCTGATTTAAAGTCAAATGCACTCTTAGCAGCAGCAAGGTGTTCAATGACAACATAGCGGGACTGAAATGAGTGGCAAGCTCCTCTTGGAGGGGTTTATGGGAATGTTGAGCACCGTAGAGCACTAACAGTACGGGGATTTTAAATGCAGAATTATGGGCCACAAACTGCAGCGCAATTTCTGTATTTTTAAGGGACGTGTATTTAAAAGACTATTTCTCATTCATACTG
Source organism: Cyprinus carpio (assembly GCF_018340385.1). NCBI lineage: Eukaryota > Metazoa > Chordata > Actinopteri > Cypriniformes > Cyprinidae > Cyprinus > Cyprinus carpio. The sequence continues at coordinate 8,197,134 of NC_056588.1, read as the reverse complement.
TATCAGTGCTGCAGTGGTTTGCATTCTGCACCTTATGGATCACAAAAACCTTTAGAAATTCTGTTTCCCCCTCTTTTTTGAGTAATTGTAGCTGAGTATATATACAATAAAGTTATGGTATGGTCATTCATTTGTGGCTTATGTGTGTTCTTTACGCTGTATCTATATGCGTTTCCAGATCCTGAAAAAAGAAATGATGTATTAGATTGTTTTATGAGCTGAGCGGCTGCGGCTACTAATACTGTGTGAAAAGCCGGTCACAGGCCACAGTGTAAGTGTGGGCTTCGCTGTGATGACCTCAGTATTTTCCTAACCCAAGGAGAGATCTTGCCTCCCGTTTATGAGTGTTTGGAGGCTGCTCGGGTTTAGATAGACTCGGTAACCATGACCGGTGTTTTAATCACATTTGCAGTCTTATGTAATAGATGAAGTAGGTATGAACTGTGTTTGCAAGTATACTTTTTCACTCTCTGCGGGCTTTTTTATGGTCTTGTGTATCCATTTCGCCGCTTACACATTTTGTATGGCTGCATCAGTGTTTGCCAAGAAGTTAAAAAAAAAGTTGGAGTGCTCACTCTTGGTAGGTGAGAAATGACCTCACATCAGCTGTGCAAGCATTGGCGCATATATTCTGGTAAGAGTTTTGTCTAGAATTCCTATTTCTAATTAAAAATTGGATTTAAAAAGACATATGCGTTCAGCAGTATATCATAAATTCTGATTCTTAGTGTGATGTTTGTTGATTTGAGACCGTTGGAGACCCATAATCCCAGCATGATGCTCGGAGTATAAGAAGTCTTGAGACCACACTGAAAATCTGAAATAGTTTTAGGGTATTGAAAACTGCAAGAAAGGGACTTTATGAATTTAAATAAGAATTATTCAAAATATTATATTGATTATTCTTAATGTCTTGCTCTGATAGGAATGCACACAATCCAAATCCACAAGCGGATTTGTTATGACAGTTATGACAACTTTGTTCAGCCAACAAATTACATTGTGTTGGATCATAATTAGAACATAATTTTTTTAAAAGTTAAAAAGTTGATAGCTCCAAAAAAAAAAAAAAAATGTTGCGAAGTTTGTGAAAATTGGGTTGAAACCCTGGAACTAATTAATCTTATTTCAGTTCAACAGCTAGCATTACACATGCTAAATGTAACACGTACCAATTTAACAGACAACTAAGAAGTTACTTATCACTGGCAATAATGTAGTCACTTCTCATAGAGTTAATGTAGTGTATGCTTTCCCATAGCCAACCACAAGCACTACACACCAGCATAATGGTAACCACAAAACATTCAGCAGAAACTCTTTTAAATATTATTTCATGCATTGAAAAACACTTAATTTCAACATTTATCCAGTCCAATGCAAATCATGCAAAATCAATTAAAAGTTTCATCATGACAATTTAATTGTTACTACAACTATTACAAAACTTTTCAACAGATATAAATTGTTGTCAACAGAAATAAAAAATAAAAATGAAATCAATAAATTGGAATTTTTATTTAAGTTGTAATGGGTTCACTTAATTTCTTTTTAGTGTGCTTTCTTCCACTGATTAATATGGAACTAAATACTGACATGCGCTGAAATTACTGCATTACTATTCAGAAAGACCGTTAAAGAATGATTTTTATGAGCCAGTTATTTTTAGTGAATCATAAATGCATATGAATCATTTAGAACAATGAATCACTCACTGATGTTGTCATGTCTGATTTTATGACCAAAACATTTTTTTTCTAAATATTTCTTACTCAAAAAAAAATAAAAAAAAAATAAATTGCTGAAGCCACTCAACTGAATTCCTAACTTTTTTTTTCTAATTAAGTGTTTTATTTTTATTTTTTTTTGTGCATGGTGTAGTGGCCCTGCTGCTGCTAGTATATCTAGCAGCAAGGGTTAACAAGGTCGTTCTACCCAGCCAAACCTTGACCCCTTGATCCAAACAGTGGTAGTATTTCATTCATTATTTTTGCAACTCTTTGGTGGCACTCAAAATACACTTCCCTTTTAAAATGTACACCCCAGTTCTTGGTTTGAGTTTTTGAGGCTCTGTTCATGACTCCAGCTCTGGTAAGGAGAGTTGATTAAACTGCTTTGCGTCATTTTGAAGCACAAAAAAAAGGTCTCAAACAGATTTTACCAAAGTACAGCGCTCTTGATGAAGTGCACGCAGATCACCTGGGCCATGTCCGCTAAGATAATCTAGGAGGGAAAAGTTGAACAAGGCTTTGTTCATCAAAATGTAGATTAAGTACGAAATGAAATATCTATAGCTGTTGAAAAGACACACACATGCTTCTCATGGTAATATATGTAGGTGGAATGCAAATGGTGGCCAGTGTGCTGGGCTGGGATCAGGCGGGGCTGATATGCTGAGTGTGGGAATGAGAGGCTAATGGTGACTTATTACCTGTGTTGACAATGTGCAGGCTTGTGCCGTGTCATTTGAGCCATTTATTCTCCGCGCTATAAAAACAAAGCGATGACGAATAAATATGCAGAGGGGGCTCATTGTTTTCCGCTTGCTCAGTTGCCAAAACTTTTTACTGACCTTTCGAGCACAGGTCTCAAACCAGCGCTAAACCGTCCGTCACTCAGCGCACACGCGCTTACACAAGTTGCCCTTTTGACCTCAGCATCTTGTTTTTCTCTTTTAAGCTTCAGGAGCAGGCGATAATCGAAATCTAGGATAGCCGAGGATAGCACAGTATTCCGTGCCATGCTCATATGTTCATTTGTTTCCCTCTTTTATACAGTAGCTCTCGATTCCCCTTCACATGAGGCTAACAGTGCATTGCAGTTGGGGCGGGACAATGCGCAGAACTCGAACTGGTTATTAATGCCCCGGTTTACTGATGGCCCTTCAGCTTCAGGAACAGGCCTGCGCTTCCTCACGTATAATTAGAACCAGCTCCATGCGCCCTGTCTTAAGGGCAGGCCTAGGAATAACCCCGGCATCAAGAGAGATAAGGATCGCACGCGCTTCCACATATACGGCCCCAAATCAGCAATCACATTTAGAATCACTCTATCAGTCAAATCTCTTTTTCTCCATTGGTTTGTGGTTCTTTCTGTGTCTGTTGGTGACAGAGTACTCTTTCTAGGAATTGCTGGTTAGGTGCTGTGGTCCATAGAGTCACTCTGCATCATTAGTTTGAGAGTCTACGTTTATTCATTTAGCAGATGCTTTTATCTGAAGGGACTTGTAAATGAGGAATACAACAAAAGTGATTTATCACAAGGAGACTAATGTGAGAAATGTTGCAATGCAAATCCTAGTATTGCTTAGAAAATGATAGAATGAGCTACAGGTGAACTCTGAACAGGAGTCTTCTGTCATTCAAATGTTTGTGGTCATTAGTTTTATTATAGTTAATACTTATATTAAATACTTATTAGCAAGGATGCATTGTTAATCAAAACAGTAAACACAGTTTACATTGTTACCTAACATTCTTAAAAAAATGCTGTTCTTTTGTACTTAATATTCATCAAAGAATCCTGAGAAAATGTATAATAGTTTTCACAAAAATATTAAGCAGCACAACTGTTTTCAACACCGATAACAATAAAAAATGATTCTTGCCCACCAAATCACGATATTAGAATGATTTCTGAAGGATCATGTGACACTGAAGACTGGAGTAATGATGCTGAAAATTCAGCTTTGCATCACAGAAATAAATTTCATTTTAAGATATATTAAAATAGAAAAGTTATTTTAAATTGTAATAATATTTATTTGATAAATACAGCATCCATTTTTTTTTTAATGTATGCTGATTTTGAAAAATGCTGGACACCCTGTTTGCTGCCTATTTAAATGTTTGTGTGTGTGTGTGTGTGTGTATATATATATATATATATATATATATATATATATATATATATATATATATATATAATATATAATATATAAATTATATTCAAATAGTTTTATTTAAAAATACAAACATGCATACACATACATGTGCAGTAACATTATTAAAAAATAATATTAATCATATATATGTAGTATATACAGTGTTTTATATATAGTATTTTAATATATTTAGTATATTTAATACTTTTATTTCCAATATTTTTTATTCAATATTTTTTTTTCAAAATATTCGTATAGTAAAGCCTTAAGATTCAAATATTTTAAGATCATGACTAATTGAACAAATGAATAAGTTGTGTAAAATATTTCGATTGGTAAAGCATGCTGTTTTGAGTCATACAAAATCACTGCACTCTCCTTCCTCTTAATGTACTTCATTAGCGGAGTAAACAGCAAGGGACCTGGGCCCCTTACCAGCATATGTATGTCTGTATTGTTCATCTGTAAAGCTCTGTCTCACGGGGGGATTAACTCTCGGGGCTCAGGTGTTAATGGAGCTTCAGAATAAACACTCTTAATCCCCACTATCTTTTCACTTGTACAATTAGGATGTCAGTTGTTAGCTAGCTAAAACACCACTAGAACAATTGTCTCCCTATTTAGAATGAATTTGCTCATGCTAATTGCTTCATCTCATTATGCATGTAGAGCTTTGTAAGCGAGTTAGAATGGGAGTGTCCCCAGCATTCTGTTAACACTGTGGATTTTGTTTGGGAACATTATGGATGTGTAACACAGTGGGAAATGCATTTACACATGCTATTAATAGCTTGTATGTTTAGTTTATCCCCCTTTTGGCTTTAGTAACCAGCAGCTCTCAAGCTGCATGAACCCCACAAGATTGTGTAAAACCTGACTAGAGTAATAAAATTGTAATTGTTATAATATTTCATAATATTACTGTTTTCACCCTTCTCTTTATTTACAGTTGTGAATTCAATTTTGAATTCTACATTTTCAATATGGTCTCACACATTTGGACCCCAGTGTGTATGTATACATATCGTCAGTATAGAGAAAATGTTTCTATACGCCTTGAAGGGAATTTAACTTTCATACTGTTCCCCATTAATCTGCACCAAGGACGTATTTTGCAAACACATTAGAACAACAATGCAGGTGGGCATATGTGTAATCTCTCATTTTACGATCTTTAAATGCTGAACAGAAATGGAATATGAATATTTCTGAAAGCAAATCCCCAAAGAGCCCAGGTTATAATGTCCACAGTTAGCAGTAATGAGAGCAGGATGAAAGCCATGATCAGATAGTAATTACTATACACAGCTCCTCTGATGAGCCACTGGGTATGTTTGATTTGTCATCATCACCTGTCATCAGCTCAGACAAGTCTGCCTCCCTTCTCCTCTCACTCCTGGCCATGCACCCATTTTCTCCTCTTATGAACCACGAAAGCAATCTGGGGAATATTGAAATGAAGTCTGAGCAGGGGGCTTTTGAACAGCATGACATCTCGGGCTGGCGATATGCAGAAATAATTAACAGAATCATTTGGGTCCAAGGGCCTATTTCCATTTGCAATAACAGTGTTTTAGTCTTGAGTGGTGTCTGTAAATTGCCCCTACTGTTTGCTGAGGAGAGTAATGAGAGTTTAGTCTAACAGTCATGTTCCCCTCGTTTGACTCGAATGAGAAATGTCATCCATCTGAGATGCAATCAGGGGTCTGTCAGAATGGCATGTGCCAGTCCAAAAAGCAATGATTTAAGGAATACAGGAAGTGCGAAATTGACTTTTCTGACACATTTTAGCCTGGTGCAATTTTGTTTAAAACAAACAAACAAAAAAAAAAACTATTATTTGACCAAAAACATCATCGTTTTAAGCTTAATGTAATTAAATTAAATACTTTTTCAAACAGAAAATCTTGGCCTGGTCTCTATGATCATCACCTGTTATCCTCAACTCAACCATCTGCTTTTTTACCCACTTCATATCCATTGTTATGGACACAGATTATGGTATTTTATTTTTCACAGCCCACGCAGTTGTGTTCAGTGAAGTGGTTCAGCCTCTAATGCCTAACATCAGGTTTGTGGTCAGTCATGTTCCCTTTCATCGGAAGGTAATTACCCTTGCATGTTGAACCTCCTAAGCAGAAACAGTGTTTGTTGAGACGTGATACAAAGCAGTCGTGTGTCCCAGCCTTGTCTTTAAGAGGGCCTGCATGGATGGACAAGTCCACCCAGCTGAACGGCACCTTTCAATTTTCTCCCAGGTCTTGCTCTTCAGACTTTCTCTCACCCACACCATTTCTGGATAAATGGTTGCAGACTGTCTCACTACAAAGTGAGTGAGTGCCCATGTTTCCAATTAAATAACATGGCCTATTTAATATTTGTGGATAAGATAACAGAGAATAGTGGCCCTGACACATTTTAGATTGTTGTAAAAATCACCAATAACAAGGAATAACTATGTTCAGTGTAGTTATGGTTCCAGGGAGAGCTGGTTATTTATTCCAGATGCTGAGAGGTGAGAAGACAAGAGTGGAAGATTTGTTTTCGTTGAACATAAGACTGTTTGATCCTTCCTGTCTAAGAGAGCAACTCATGTCACGGATAGACTAGGTCTTAAAAATTAGGTTTTTCTATACAGAAATATATATTATATACCCTGTTTTATTCACTCTTGATGTATTACCATTTGATATTAAAGGAACAGTTCACCCTTGTTATTATTTATTATTTACTCGCCCTTGTTTCATTCAAACTCATTTGCTATCAAAAGATTGTAAGAATCTTTAGATAATAGATTTGTCCTCAGACTGTCATGCTTTAAAACTACAAAATAAAAAGGCACAGGTTTAACATCTTGATGTTTTTAACAGGTTTGAGTTTTAAAAAAAATGCTGATGGGTTTATATATTATATATATATATATATATATATTTATATATATATTTATTATATATATATATATATATATATATATATATATATATATATATATATATATATATATATATATATATATATATATATATATTTTATTTTTTTTTTTTCTTTTTTTTTTTTTTTTTGCTTCACAAGATGTTAATTGATGAACTATTTTTTTTTTTTTTTTTTAGATTTTTTTTACCAGCTGTTTGGACTCTCATTCTGACGGCACCCATTCACTGCAGAGGATCCACTAGTGAGCAAGTGATGTAATGCAGATTTTCTCTAAATCTATTTTGATGAAGAAACAAACTCATCTACATTTTGGATGACCTGAGGGTGAGTACATTTTCAGCAAATTTGAATTTTTTAGGTGAACTGTTTCTTTAAGGCTTCGCTCATTATTAAACTGACCAATCAGAGTGGATATTCAAACGACGCAACGTTCTTTACTTCTGTCCAAAATGAATCTGAAAAAAGCACAAAACAAGAGAGGCTAAATGAAATTTCCCTCCTTGCAAATATATACTGTATAATCAACCATCGCCAGTGGTAACCGTTCAAGCCAATCAGCTTTCAGTGTCACAGTGTGTCATCAAAAAACCTCATTGTGGAGATCAGGTGCAGAGAAACTTTGAAAATGGTGCAAAATATGTAAGGGATATATGTATGTTTCTGTGACTCAGTGGTAGAGCATTTCGTTAGCAGTGCAAAAGGTTGTGGGTTTGATTCCCAGGGAACATGTTAGGTAAAAAATGTTAGCCTGAATGCACTGTAAGTTGCTTTGGATAAAAGCGTCTGGTAAATGTATACATTTTCCATAATGAAAGAGTGGAGGATGGTGTTCCAAAAAGGTAAAATGTTATGTTATGTGGGGCTCTTCATTTATATATAGATGGTTATAATGTTCATAGTATATATATGGCATTGCTTATTTAGTTCCACTGTTTTGCTGTATTGACAAGTATTGTGTTAATTAATGATTGGAAAGATTATAATCTTTTTGTATGTGTATATTCTATATTCTTCAAAGATGTTGAGAAATTGTCTCTGACATAAGAAAAAAAAAAGATAGAAATATGTTAAGAACTGATGTTTGAATCATAATTCCTCCCAGGCTTTCATGTGAGCCCACATAGTGTGATTAGACAGTCCAGTCTTCAAACACTGCTTATTTAGTCCTCTTTTTACTCGTAGTCATGAGTAACTTGATACAAATCCTTGAGCTTGATTGTGCCGAGAGCCCTGTGAACACACAGCCATCAGGCATTTATTATTAAATGGGATGAATTCAAATAATTGATGTATGCTTCAAGAATTAAACCACTGCAATTTATGTGTCCATTTGAATTAGAAATTGATAACGTCACATATTTTGTTTGGCGTATCATGTTTACGCCACAAATTGTGACTCACCGCAAGACTGACAAGAGCATAAGCTGGCGTGCCAGGCGGGAAATGCTGGGGAAATTACTTCCATTGGAAACTCATGAGTGGCTATAATATCTGCACTCCAACAGAGAATGTATAAACTCATCTATTTTCCATTTAGAACCATCATCCTGTTGAGGTAGATTTTTTTTTTTTTTTTTTTTTGCCAATCAAATCGTATTGGACACAAACCCATTTAGGCTTGTTTTCCTTGCCGAACTTGATTTTGCACATGCCAATTCATCATTGATGGAGCATCAAAAGGAGTGTCTCAATCACACACGCTGAAGTGACATCGATATCTGTAAAATAAGCCGCAATATACCACCCATTCCATAAAAAGAAACCACAGCTCACTATGTATAGATTCTGTGATTGCTAATACAATGCAGCTGTGGCCATGAAATCAGGACTTAGTGTAATGAGCTACTTTGAAGTAGAGACTTGATACTAAAATCTGCAACAAAATACACGGGAACTTGTGCTACTTGATGATAATCTGATATCCAAACCCTTCATCTATATATTTTTCCTTTTAAGATGGCCAGATTTTCACCAAGAGGCAACCTGGGATAGATTTGGACTGTCTATTTTCTGTCTAGGCAAACATATGCAGTGAAATTCCTGCAGGCTGAACTTAACACAACACATGTATTATTTAGGAAAAGAAATATAAGCCAATATATAAAATTACAGTATTAATAGTGCGCATATTCTCTTACTGTATGTAAAGTGCTCTGCACAGGCATGTCTGAGGGCAGGGCTTGAATTGATTTTGTATGCTTGCAAGGCATGAGAATGTAAGGCTGATATGTATAACTTAAATAAACCAATAGGCCGACAATTAACCAGATCTGTCATGGGGCGAGTATAATCGATGTGTTTTGCGGATGATGGAATAAAAAAAACTGTGACATGTATGTCAGGAATATGGACTAGACAGAAAAAAAAATAAATAAATAACATTTTGGCTTGCACATGCTTCAGTTAAAACTGATTTTTATGTTTAAATGTGTTTTGCTAAATGTAACGTCTGCCACTATGCATGGATGTCAAAATGATTTTAAAGCAATATTCTGGGTTCAGTACAAGTTAAGCTTACCGGACACCACTTACAGCATAATGTTGATTACATTATTACATCCACTTATCCCTCATATTCTTAAAAAAAGAAAAAAGCATAAATCTTGATTACAGTGAGGCACTTACAAAGGAAGTAAAAGGGGCCCATCCATTCATGTTAAAATTCTCATTAAGATAATATAGCCACAAGATGTAAACATTAAAATGACCATACAACTTGACAGCGCAAATAATATACACGTTTTAATAGAATAATATATATTCATATTTAAATGTAGAAAATTATAAGCTTCACATTTCTGCGTTTTATGCTTCACTTTCATTGTAAGTGACTCACTCTGATATCCTTTTTTTTTTTTTGCAGTAATTGAGCTTAACTTGTGTCGAAACTAAACTATTCCTTTAAGACCTACTTGGCCATCAGGAATATTTCACTAACCAGTGCTTTTCAAAATGAACCAGAGGGCTGAGTCAGACAAAGTAATCCCTCTAAACTAGCAATTGGTTATTTATACAATTATCCTAAAAGCCATCAAAGCTGATTTTAATGGCTCTTGCCTCTCAGATAACATTAGAGTTAAGACCGCAACAGCTGATGATGATACACAAACACAACCCTGTTAGGCCCCACCACAACAAACTCACCATGTCAACTGCTTAATGCCTGCTTGGAACAGTGGGGCATAGTTCTGGGAGCCCTAATTAAGTGGTTTCATATGTAAGGCCCTTCAGACCAGTCCTTTTTTCCCATAGCACTGCACAAGAGCATTTAGGATTTGCTGAGTGTTGGGAGGTTGAATAATCTATTTTCTGGTGTATGTTACCACAGTGTCCAGATTTAATGAAGCTATGATATATTTATGGCTTGCCAAATCCTACCCTAATCCTACCCCTGATAATAAGCGGAGTATATTAAGCTCAGTGGCTGTTTTGTTTAACATGCTTCAATGAGTCGGCTTGGACCCGTGGGCCACTGCTCTGTGTACACTACTGGGTAACCTAATTTTCACTTGGTGTGTAATGTATACCTATAAATAGCAGGGGAACTGAATCTCTGTGTCAACTCTGTGGTTCCCCAGTGATGTGTGTAGGTCCGTGAGGAAGGTTTTTTTTTTTTTTTTTTTTTTTTTGCGTCATGAAGTGGGCATCCCTTTAGGCACACCTGAGAGGGTACTTGTGAGTTTTTAATGAGGTGTTTCTGGACCAGGCTCTCTGTTTAAATTACACAGCTAAGATGCGAGGTATGTAATGCAAGAGTGCATTATTTGTATGAAAACTGAATAAGGAAATTAATAAAGGTAATCGTCTGAAATTTAAAGGTAAGTTGGCTTTATTTTTTTGGAATTGAAACTTTGTATCTCACGACCTTCGAACCTGTGCCTTCCAAACTCAACTACAATTTTATATTTCACAATTAAATTTTTCATAATTGCTACTTTGTTACAGTGTGATTTTTATATCTTACAATTGTGACTGTCATAATTGCAACTTTATATCTTGAAATTGTGACTTTATATCTACAAAATTGCAACTATTTCTCAGAATTGACTTTATATCTTGCACTTTTGACTATTTAAATCTCAAAATGTCAATTATTTCTCACTATTATGACTTTAAATTTTACAATATCTCAATGTTGCAACTATTTCTTAAAATTGTGACTTACAATTGTGAATGTTTCTCATAATTGCGACTTTATGTCTCACAATTAGGATTTTATATATCAAAACGACAACTATTTCTCAGAATATTTACTATATCTCTAACAATTACAGCCTTGTTCAACAAGTTAAACTTTATATCTCAAAATTGTAATTATTTCTCATAATTGTGATTATATTTCACAATGTAATTTTTATATTAGTGTCAGTTCATTTCCTGTTTTAAACTTTATCTCACAATAACATGTTTACTTTTGGAAATAGGTTTACATAAATGCTCTAAAATTAAGGATGGTACACAAATTAATACTAGATTCAATTTCCACATCATGTGCCCAGGTCGCTGCCTATAAATTTGTGTCTTTGGACTCTTTACGATTCTACGTTTTTGCACGAGGTGGGTTCTTCACACCTGGTCGGGCGGGAAGTGTGATCTGAGCTCCAGTCACGTTGGGAGGCTCTCGGCCTGAGAAAGAGCAGAGGCCATCCTGCAAATTGTTGATGCCAGCCTCAGCATGCTGTTTATTTTCAGCATTTCACACAGGAATTTTAATTTATTTCTTCATATTTTCTTTGTTTTTGTTTAGTTTTTTTTACCAAGGGATACCTTGTTAACCTGTGCACAGTCCTGGGCAATTACTGTGTCAAAAGACTTAAACAACTACAGCGGAGTGAAAGGGAGATTTAAATTTTGATTTTATGTGTCACTTCTCACTCTTGCTTGTGTGAGTCTGCCTCCCCGAAGCCCCTAAACTTGTTATAATCCCTGAAATAAAATCCTGATGTATTTTCATCACTGCTAGACGTTATGATATTATCGAACAAGACACTTTTGAATCCCAACCCCTCAAACGTGCAGGAAACACAACTGCAAATATTAGCAAGCTCCAAACAGGCTGTACACTTGGATGTTAAATGCATTAGAAAATTGCTATGTGTTTATGCGTTTTGTGTGATCCTTATAATCAAAACCTTAAAAGCAGCCCTTGGCTCATGATTCGTCCAGTTTTTTTCTCTCTTCACAGCTGTGAGAGAATATCCTGCTGGCATTTTTGTGGAGCAATAGTCCTGGCTAAAAGATGGATTAGCATTCTTTTACCAGAAATGTGCCTCTGTTAGTTCATTATCTTTTGACAATTTTAGGAGATATGCCTTTATAGTCTGTCTTTGTTTAAGCTATGAGCTTTCCTATAAGAGCCAGTCAGCTGCATGTATATGGCCAGTGTCAGGCATAATTAACTCTGACAGGGGCATTTAGTGGTTGTAATTCAAATCTAATTCAGAACATCTTAACCTTCATTCTGTCAGAAGTAGAAATGTGCTGGAAAACCCACAGCCCCAATCATGGCCTTGTGTAGCGGTACAATGATGTGTCAACATACTTGCTTAGAAAAACAGCTTCCCTTGAGCACAGAAAACTCCCTTACAGTACACATGAAGGAAAACAAAGGCCTCAGATAGTCATGGCCGGGTTTGTGCTTATTGAGCTCGTAATTGGCTGACACTGTTTAAAGGCACAAAAACAGAACAATGTAAATACAAGAAATCTGCTTCAGATTTTAACATTCCCAGTGTGATTGACTTTAACGTTTCATCGCCACATGCCGTACGTTCTGTACTTGCTTTTGAAGTAAACTCATAAGAATATCAGTGGGAGTGAGCTAAGCTTTGCCAAAAGGACAAATACAAGGAAGAAAGTGAAAGGTTGTGATGCTCAAACAAGTGGTTTGTTTTAATAAATAAATATGATAAAATATTTAATTTAATACATATTTTAATTAAATATCAAACTTTCTTTTGGAAAATCTTTATGACACTATTACCTTAACAGCAGGGGAAAAAAATAGTTTTGAATATTAAGGTGTAGTGTGTCATTTATGCACAAACTCTCCACTCACCGTCCATTGGGTGTTGAACACGTGGCACAGCCCAAAATTTACACCACTGGATGAATCGGTGTTGCATAGTTAACTTTACAGGGAAAAAAATAATAATTGTTTTGAAATAAACTCATAAGATTATCAGTGGGAGTGAATTTAGCTTTGCCTATAGAACGAAGATGAAGAAGAGAGAAAATATTATTACATTGCATTTAAATGAAGAACACAGAATAGCATGATATATTAAATGTAAGCTTGCCATTATGATCAAAGCATCAATTATCGGAGTTGAAAACAGGAATATTAATAAGGTAAAGAGTATAGTTTATGCTCAAAGTCATTCAGAAATATTTACTGTTTTCAAACAGGTTTCCCAAACTCTACGCTTACCTTCCATTGGTTGTCAAACCCACGGCCCTGCCCCAAATTCACACCATTGGATGAGTCTATGTTGCTTTGGCATGGTGGTTGTGATGCTCAAACAAAGAGGTATGTTTTAAAAGATAAATATAATAAAATATTTCCATTCTAAAAAACTTCTATAAAGCGATTTAAATTATTATTAAATATGAACATGTCAAACAGGATGAACCAAAATAATGTGATATTTTTTGAGGACTGCAATCTGTGATTTACACACAGCAATGCTCCATATCAAATTTTCTTTTGGAAAATGTTTGTGACTCAATTACCTCAACTGCAGAAAATAAAACTCTTCTGATAAAGGGATCAAATTGGGCCGGGGCCGTCCGGGGCTGAGCCCTGGCACATAGGCTTACCTTGGTAACTCATCAGAGGACTTTCCTTGTACATTTCAACATTATAGGCTATAGTTTTAAACACTTTACCCATTCTTACTAATTCAAGCAATGATGCGACGCATATGTAGCCTATCACTGAAAGGAACCGAGTGTCTTCAAAAAAGTTTCGACTGCATTTCAACTTTATCTGATAAAGTAGCGTTCATGAGCACAGCGCTGCTTTGTTTACAGCCGTTATATGTTTGTTGTTCCAAAAGTGCCTCCTACTGGAAGAGCTGGAATAGAATCAAATTGGATTGTCAATAAGCCTATCTGCTGTTTCATGGCAATTCGTACATATTTTACGAGGTGGCTAATTCGTACTAATTTGTACGACCACACTGGGCAGGGCTTTCCTCCACGCCCTCGATCTCCACCAGTAATCCCACGACACACGGTGTTGCCGGCTCACACACCCGGTCAGTCGCACTCTCGAGCCCTAGCTCCTGGACAACGATTGACTCCATCTATCATCACTGGCTCAGGCTCTGCGGCTGCGGTGGGCTCTGGCTTAAGCTCCGTGCAGCAGGATGTCAGCTGGCTGGTCTCTGGTTCAGGAGTGGGGCTGGAGATATCCTCCTCAGCGGGGCAGACGGTGAACGGATTTCCGTTATTCTCCAGCACCCACTCCACGAAAGTGGCGAAATCCTCCCTGGGACCGTTCGCTGGGAGGCGTGCCTTACACCGCTCGCTCAGGCCGGTATAGTAGCACAGAGCGAGCGGTCAGGGAAGTCCGTAAAACACGTCAGATTCAGAAAGTCCCTGGTATGGTCCTCCAGCGAACGGTCCAGTTGCTACAGGCACAGGAGTTGAACTGCTGGGATAGCCATTCCGGGAGAGGGAGAAAACAAAACGGGAGAAAAAAAAAAAAAAAAAAAAAAAAGGAAAAACGCCACTAACTTACTCACTTTTTTTAGGTCCGCTATTCTGTTACAAGGGGCTGGTGTGCTAAGTAAAACGCTCGAAGAAGGAGAAATGGGAAAGGGCACTTTTAATAATCCACAGGAGAACCGGGGCACAACCAAACACAGATCATCGAACATAAACATCAAACACTCAACACTCAACAATAAACAATAGCGGACCAGGAGGAACTAAACAACCAGGGTATATAACCACAAGGAAAGTAATCAGAGGAATGGAAACAGGTGGGGAGTAATCAATTAACAAAACGAGGAACGGAACATGACCAAATAAGGAGAACACAAAAGGAACAGAAGTCCATAATTGTAACAACGAGTGAGGTTGTATAAATTCGTACGAATTAGCCACCTTGTAAAATACGTATGAATAGGTCGTGAGATAGCGTTGGTTTCACCCATCTGCCCATATAACTGTTTTAAATTAATATAATAATTTATACTTCTGACCCATCTCTTTTCTTTAAAAAATGGTTTAAAGTCTGAAATGTGAGGTTTATCATTTTAGATATATTTTTTTGTTTTTGTGAAAACCTGAATCTCAACTGTAATTAAATCACGTTTTTACAGTCATTTTCCAGTTTATTATGTTACCATAGACATTGCCCTACTCTGCTCATATGGTATACATTTTTTTATTAAATTAATTTTTGCAGGAAAAAGGGTCTTAAAAAGTCTAACATTTCATTTTAAAAATCCTACAGACAGATGCTTTGCACACTGCCAGCATGAGTCCCCCCCCACACATAACAATTCCCAATTTAACCCCTGAGTATGACAAATAATGCACCAGAAGAATTCTTGTAATTATGTTTACAGTAAAAACTGTGTACACATTCAAAGAGAGGAAGTGAGCTGTCTGACAGTATTCATTCAGCTCAGCACTTTTCACCCGCTTGCACGTTATTGCCCCGGCGCTCAGTGACGGATGATTGATGATGCTAGGACCAGTGGCTTTTCTAACCCTGTTAAGTGGTCTGAAAACAAATTACACCTTTCATCCTGACAACATGTCAGTTACTAGATTTGCTAATAGCTGTCGGTCTATCAGATATTTTGTGTGTCCGAATAATTCGTAAAAATTAAACTATTAATCATCCTGGAAAGATGCTGGTGAAAAATCACACATTATGGCCATCTGAGCGTGTAACCCTAGCTACAATACACTTACAGGTGTTTATAGCTTATTCTGTGAAATAGTTTTAATTGCCTAATTGCTATGTTGCTGCTGGTTCCAGCTCAGGGAGTGAGGCTTTGAATTATCAAAAGTAAAACCAAATGCTGTTTCTGGAGTGTGTTAGCAAAATCAATCACTGTTTTTATTTTTTCTGCCCCACCCTTCCCTTATTTTTACAACAATAAACTTTAGATATTTGAATGTCTTTCTTTCTTTCTATTTTTGTGGGTGTGTTTAGCCACAGAAGGAGGTATAAAGTGGCAGCTTGTTTATCTCTGTAATGACCTCCTCTGTGTTCTTAAGAAGGAGGATCGGATTCAAAAGCAAAAAAAGCCTTTGCAGATGGTGGCATGCCGAAGCATCAAAGTCTGTGCCCTTGGCAAACCATAGACATTCACATAGACCACTCAGACTTCTTTTTGTTATAAAGCAGGTCCAATAAAAATACAAAGGGATACTGTTTTTTGTATGAGTAATGGATTAACCTGCTCGGGAAAAAGTTCACGTTGAAAGTATGGGCTCGGACAGCTCAAGATTTATGGTGATGGCTGCAGAAATTATGCTTTTTCCCCCATAGGCACTTTAATTATGTAATTATTAGCAGCTGGTTTAAATTTGTGTTGGGTTGTTAATTAGGGGTAGGGGTCTCCAGTTCAAGTGCTCTTACTCTTGTGATAAGTTGAGAATTGTCCGGGAGGCTCCGAGGCCTAGGATGATTAGCCAAATCCGCAGCAAACTCATTTGTTATTCATGCTTTACCCAGGAGCCTCCCGCTGGGTCCACGGAAAAGACATGGGTGTAGTGTTTCCTTTGAGTGGTACCTTCCTTATCAGCCGCTCTCATCAGCTACAATTGTCCATAGATAAGATCCAGAGATATGGCTGTTTGTTTTACTTATGAAGCCTAAGGTGGAGTAATCAGATTGGGTTTGGCTCATGGCGCTGATAATCTAAATTAATCTGTCAATCTTGGGTTATGGAATGACTTCTAGTGGAACCGCAGTGGGGTGTGGGGCCTGGAGCAGTCCCTTCCAATGAGCCCTCTGTCTAATTATTGGTTTGAGAGTCAAGTCAAGGGCAGTCTACTTGAAGAGCTGCAGGGCTATTCAGTCGGTTGTTTGTTTGCTTGTTTGTTTTTTCAGTACGTGTGTGTGTGTGTGTATATATATATATATGTACTTTCTCTCTCTATATGCACTGAGAGAGAAACATGGTATTTGTATGTTTTTTTTTCTAGTTTCCCCAAACAATTACTCGAGCTGCTTCGTTTTAGTGAATCAAACGCATAAAGCTTATACATCACAGATTTTAATCATTTCATTTTGACTAGCTGTTAATATGACAATGTGTAGTTAAAGATACTATATTTTAATATTTAATATTTTATTTAAAAAAAAATGAATGAAATTAGATTTTGTTTAGAATTGTTCTTTAAAATATAATATAATTTTAGTGAGGTTGTTATTTTTCAGAATATTTCCAAAAATAAGTAAAATATACAACACATGAATGTCTTTCGTTGATGGTTTTTGCAACATTCATTCTTCTGGTGAGGCAGAATAAAAAAACACACTAAAATACTATGACTATGACCTGTGTTTGTTTGCCAAACAAATTACTTTAATGAAGTGGTTCCTTTTAATGAATCAAAATCATTCAGTTCAACCAGTGTAGTTTGATTCCTGAACAAACGACTCTTTTAAGCTGGTTATTTTTAGTGAATCAAACGCATATAGCTTACGTCTACAACTTTAACAATTGTAATTATTGTCTGGTTGTTTACATGACAACATGTTAAAGATCCATATATTTCATTTAAAATATATGAATGAAATATGTACTTTTAAATATTATTTTAGTTTTTATGGCACCTCTAAAAAGATAGTCATTATAAAAAGTCTGTGTAAATACCGTTTACAAAAATCATATTAGCTTTTTTTCTACATATGGCAACAGAATTAAAAAAAAAAAAATCGTAATATTTATTACTTAGAAGTACAACAAATCAGCAATAGAGTTGTTGAAGATTGATCCCAATGCATACATATTCCTTATAAAGAAGACTCTTGCTCAAAATGCATTTGATACTCTTATGGATTTGAGAAAAAACTTTTGTTGTCTGATAAATTGTCATTTCTATTCCCTTGCTGAACTTTTGCAGCACAAACGTGTTATGTCTGTCAGAAATGATTATGAATTTAGTGCACTTATGGTCTGGTAGGAACAGTCAAAACATTTTCTGTGTGTATAGCTAATTCAATGAAAAATGAACACGACCAAAGTGCATAACTATTCAGTAAACACTTCTCCGATTTGTTTTCAAAGATCTATTTTGAACAAACATCACAAATGCCCCTTGAAAATTACCTCTGGGGACTTTGAGAGAAAATCGTAGTGAATTAAAGTGCAGCAAACAAACAGCCGTTTACGTGAAACAGTCGGTGTGCTCAGAGAGTATTCACAGACATCTGAATCACAGATGATGTAGTGTACTCCGAGGCCGGACAACATGTGTTATCTGATATATAGAAACAGTGAAATTGCACAAAACAACATGAGAAAGTTATTTCAAGATTAGCTGTGTTGTCCCTTTGCTCTCTATACATCATTTCAGCGTACTGGCAAGCACGCTGAGAACATCTCGCTGGATATGTTTCTCTCCACCACAAGAAAAGTAGAGAGGGATATTTATTCGCCCTGGGACTGATGCCCATCTGCTCTCAATGATTTTTAGAGGCTTCTTCATTATAGAACATGACATTTATAGTACATGCCATGACCTATGGATGTTAACATTCACCAGTAGGTTTTCTAAATCACAGCAGGATATGAAACATAGCTCTTTTTTGCTTTTTCATGTAAGTCATACGCTTCAATATGGAAAGCGAGGGATGAGAAAGAAAAATAGTCCATAAAAAACAACAAAAAATAAAAAGATGGAGTTAAATTGGTTTTTCAGACCTCTCCAGCATCAGGCCATCAGATGTCAGTGTGTAGTGGAAAATGGAAGAGAAATGACTTGCAGTAGGCTGAGTGAGGGCGGTTTTTCTTAGCCAGCCAGGCCTGTAATAAAAGTGACACTTAGAAAGGACATGTCCACTGTGCATCCTGCGGCTCCTTCTGATGTTTGGCATATGTGAATGAAATGCATCCCCCATGTGCATTACTATTCATCTCACTGTGAGTG
The DNA here is from genome assembly GCF_018340385.1 of Cyprinus carpio. Taxonomy (NCBI): domain Eukaryota; kingdom Metazoa; phylum Chordata; class Actinopteri; order Cypriniformes; family Cyprinidae; genus Cyprinus; species Cyprinus carpio. The sequence goes on along the minus strand of NC_056588.1, from coordinate 8,178,194 downwards.
CTCACCATCAAAAAGAAGTACTGCCTTGATGGTTCTGTGCAAGTATTAAACCAGCACACATCTTACTTTCACTATTTTGTCGTTTGTCACTAAATCTATCATCACTAGTAACATCACTAAATGATCCCAAGTCATCACCTAAGAAGAGAGATATCTGCCTTTATACTGTTTTTGGTGTATGTGAGTTTATAAAAAATAGTGAAACATTATTATTATTTCATGATAAATGTTAATGTAGTAGTTTGCTAGATTGAATTGCATGTTTAATTTAATAAACGTTGGAAATAAACATGTTTTTGTTGCACTTTTAAGCCTGTTTTGCTGATTAAAATTAAAATTTAACCGCTAGATGTCAGCTAGATCAAATAATATGGATTTTTTCCCTACTTTTTATCTCGTAATTCCAATTTTGTTTCTCAGAATTGAGACTATATCTCACAATATTATCTTAATCTATTGAATCTTTTTCTCTTTTTTACTTTTATTTCTAGAAACTTTGACTTTATATCTCATAATTTCAGCTTTGTTTCTCAGAAATGAGTCTGTATATCTCACAATTTTGACCTTTTCTCTTAATCTTTATCTTAATCTTATAAATATTTTTACTTTATTTCTAGAAATCACAACTTTATATCTCTTAATTGCAACTTTTTCTCACAATTTTGTCCCTTTCTTTTAATCTATTAAATATTTTTTAGAAATTATGAGTTATTATATTTTATTTTATAATTGATCTTACAATTACTTGTTTTTATGAATAATAATAAAATCCATTGATCAGTCTGGAAATGGAAGGCTGAGGGCATTGCATTGTGGGATGCAGTTTTGTGTCTTTTTGCAAATATTGTAATGCATGCAGAAAATTTGCATACTGTGCGCAGCATATATGATATATGACAAGAACAGTAAGATTAGGATGTTAGTATGCTATGTTGAACATATAGCCATATGTCATATTATTCATTTAATGGCTTTCCTCTCAGAAAACTGTATTTGCATAGAGAAAGTGTAACAGTGTAAAAGATGCAGTGCAGATATGTCTAAATCAGACTGTCATTAGCATTTAAAGAGGAAATGCACTTTTACTTTTAGATCAGATTTGGAGTTTCATTGTTTTCTGTGCCTGTTTTGTGTGTGTGTGTATGTGTTTCTGTTTTATTATGCTTTCATTTAATTTAAAATAAGATTGTTAGAAACTAATCTGCCAAACAAAACACATATAACTGAGGTACCAGGGCCTGATTCTTACAAATTCCAGGCCCCAAAGCTAAAAGTAAAGGGAAATGCCCTGGATACTTTACTTTACGAGGGTCTGAAGTCCCTCATCATATAATAATATATAATGCCTGCTGTAGTCGCCTGTGCCAAAGCAACGGCCTTGACCCCGGCAATTACACACAGGCATCAGAAAGCCTCCCTCTAAGTCAGATCTACCTCAAATCCTCTGACAATGCATATTAACGTTCTGCCAGGACGACACAACCAGAGGGTTTACACAAAAGCCTATAACTAGCTAAGTTGTGACATTTGATAAAATTTGAAGAAACACTACAGTTTTTTATGTTGCCACATACCAAAACCTCTGTATATTCCTCAAGCTTAAGCAAGAAAGGTGATGAATTTGGAACCCGGAGCAGCTATGACTGCAAGTTTTTATTGGCTTGAATACAGCATGTTCATGCACAGCAGATCTGCCGCGTGGCATATTGTACTTTTGCCCCACTTTTCCCCTATAATCACATATATAATTTTCTTATTAAAATAAGAGACATCTGAATTTTGTTAATCCATACTTGTACATGATAAGGTAGACCGGGCATTCACAAGACTCAATAATTAATTAATAAAAAAACGCAACTCTTCCATTTGGTTTAAGACACTAAATACTGCTGCACATCAGTTAAATCATAGTTACTTTATCTATCCTCTCATTTTACACATTGATATGTCTGTTTCCTGCTGAACCCGAGCAGGACCTCATAATGGTTTTATAGGGTTCAGCAGCTGTTTATGGGCAGCAGCTGCCAGAACCTGTATACTTTTATGAGTTGTCAGAATCTTCCAATGCATAGCTGTCAGAGCAGAAGAGTAGTGAGTGTGGTGAAACACATAGGGGGCGGGGCTTACCTGTCAACACTCTGTCAATCATTACAGTTCAACTAGAACATATAACAATTAGAACGTTTTTATTTATTGCTGCCATCTTGCATGACACCCATTTGTTTTTTTGTTGTTTTGTTCGTCTGATTATTTAATTATTAATGTTTTTAAAATATAATCATTTGAATGATTTGATCAAATATTGAATGTATTTCTGATATGTGAATAATGAGAATTTATTGTTTAATTAATTAGCATATTATATAATTAATTCAACCAAAATTGGAATTAACAGGCTTAGTTAATTTGGATTTGTGTGTTGTGAGTAGTTGTAGTGACTAGGTGACTTATTCTTTATAATAATAATAAATATAAATTCTTATAATTTATTTAATTAAATATACTTTAATATAAGTTATTATATTATAATATAATTTATATGATTATAAAATAATAATAATATAATAAAGATTATTATTTTTATGTTTCATTTTTAATAAATGACTTTTTTCAGTGAATACAGATGCACCAAATGACAAAAGGAATGCTACACAAATTTAGCTGTGAAGAGAACAATCTTAATGCATTTTATTCATGTTTTTGAAATTCTTGATTTTTTAAAAGCACTATTAAAATAAGAGTTTTCATAAACATTTAAAGACAGGCATAAATAAGGTTTTTGTGTCTTGAAAATGTGACAGTGTTGGATCACATGTTTGCTAACCTTGTGCTTAAATTGTTTTTGTTTTAGAATGAGAGCCCTTGATCTTCAGATGTCACTCTTCATGTCCTTTGTGACTTTTGCCCCGTGGCTGCGCCTCTCCTGCCGTCGCTAGCTCAGTGTTTACGTGACTGTTAACTTCTTCAACCCTCCGATGATGAGGGCTAATCACATTTGAAATGCAGGCTCTGCTCTGTGAGTTAGTGAGTCTGGGGTAAAACAGTTTGACTTCAGATGTCTGTCAGAGTACTGCTGTGTTTAGACAGAACTCAAACAAGTGTGTCTGCTCCTTGCGTGATCTCACCCCCTCCACACCAGCCCAGTGCTCCATCAGCTACTCCATCTCCGCGATGCCTCCAAGGTGCTAATGAGTCTGCTCGCTTGGCCGGGAATAGTTAACGTACCGATCATCCGCCGTCACTCCCTTGAAAATCAAGTATGCAAATTCTGACCTTATCCATCCCCTCCTATCCCCATCATCTTGATTTGTAAGTAAATCATGCCTGTCAGTATAGTAGCAACCCTGATTAAAGTTCAGGGGTTTAATAGATCATTTTAAATAACCCCAAATTACTCGCCTCTCCCTTGCCGATCCACCTGGACCTCTGCCCTGGGTGCATGGCTGTTTTCAGGCAGCGCAGCTCAGGCCAAGTCCAAGCTCGTGGTTCCTGCCTATTCCCAGAGGGTCCCACGCTGCAGGCCTACACCAACATTCTCAGCTGCATTTAATCTGCCTTCAGACAAACTGGCTATGAGAAAATGCAAAGGAAAAGGCGCACCAGTGGAGACATGGAAAATCCTGGACAGTTGGTGTGCTTTGTTCACTTGGTGAACTGGAGGCCGTCCAGGAACACCCCCCTCCGCCC